>NC_083453.1:18372466-18675466 GCF_020745735.1 Hemiscyllium ocellatum | reverse complement strand
GTCACACCCCCAAACACACTCTCACACATATGCACATACACACACACTCTCATTCATCCACACACTCATATACATACACACACGCCCACACACACACTGCCACCACCCCTGCCCACACACACACACACACACACACACACACACACACACACACAAACACACTCACCCATGCACATACTCATTTACACTCTCACACTTTACCTGCACTTCCCACAATCTGGTCTACTGCATTTGCTGCTCACAATGTGGTCCCCTCTACGTTGGGGAAATGAGGCATAGACTGGGTGACTGCTCCACAGAACATCTGTTCGCAAAAGAAAAGTCCCAGAGCCTCCAGTTGCCTGTCACTTGAACACCCCACCCTGTTCCCTGGCCAACATCTCGGTCTCAGGTTTGCTGCAGGGTTCCGGTGAAGCTCAGAGCAAGCTGGAACAACAGCACCTCATTTTCTACTTGGGAACTCGACAGCCTTCTGGGGTCAATATCGAGGTCAACTTTAGGGTTTGAGCTCTCCCATGACCCCTACCCCGACCCCCACACACCAGGCCTTGTTATCACACAGTCTGCCATTACACACAACCCATCGTTAGCCACTAACAGCCCCCACTAACAGCCCCCATCGTTATCCACTCCCTTGTCTGACCAACTGTTCTGCCCTTGCTTCGGGCTCTATCCCCTCCTCTCATTTGCTCCTTCCCCCCTTCCCCCAACCCTAACTTCTGTACATAAACTGATACCATCAGTTCTGAGGAAGGGTCACTCAACCCGAAACGTTAACTCGGATTTCTCTCCACAGAGGCTGCCCAGACCTGCTGAGCTTTTCCAGCAACTTCTGTTTTTGTAACTGATTATCCAGGCTCTCTGTCAACCCCAAAGGGGAAAGCGCTTGCATTTCAGTTCCTGGTGAGGGAGGGAGAGGAAAATACAAATGAAAACGAACGCATAGAGAAAGAAGCACAAAGTGAGGGAGAGAGGAAACGAGGAGGCACAAACTAAAGTGAGAGACACAAATCGGGGAGAGTGGGAATAACAAATCTGTGCAGGAAAAGAGAGAGGGAGAACGCACAGAGTGCACAAGGGGAAGAGAAGCAGAAACCAGGGAGGGAGAGACCAACACACGATGCAGAGAAGTTGAAAGAGATGTGAGCCGGGGAGGAAAGGAGGCGGCCATGCTAAGGGGAGGGGCCATACCAGCTGGATATGCATTGTTGGGAAATGTATTTAGCCCAGGAATCAGACAGTCGTAGAACATAGAAAATTCCATCGCAGTACAGGCCCTTCAGCCCTCGATGTTGCGCTGACCTGTGGAAGCAATCTGAAGCCCATCTAACCTACACTGTTCCATTTTCATCCATATGCCAGTCCAAGGACCATTTAAATGCCCTTAAAGTTGGCGAGTCTACTACTGTTGGAGTCCTTGTGTTTTTCATCGATGAGAAGCAGGATTTTAGTGGTGGGAACAAGGTGATGAATTAAATTGGGTCAGGTTTCAGTTCCATTGACTGTTTTCTTGTTATAAGTAGCAATCTAATTGCCTGAAACCTTTGATTCCCAATTTACTCTTATCAAAATTACTTTTGTTGAGTTTGGTTACTTAGTACTTTCCATAATGCCTCAAACGGAATTCATATTTCAACATGATTGGTCCTTCAACATACCAAACGTTTTGAGTTCTTCCTTTGCTTTTATAAACTGTTATTGCTCTGATTACAAAACTCCACGTCAATATTATTTTATTCAGCATGTTCTAAATTCTCCAGTCCGGAAATCCATTGTTCGGAAGCGCCAGTGTTTGTGATTTGTTGAAGAGACTCACAGCGTTATTTTCATGGAGAATGGAAATGAGGAATATGCGGTATTTGAATAATTCAAACCATTTTCATTCCTGTTTTATTTGGACTTCTCACTGTTTTATGCTTCAGGTGGATCTGCAAATTTCTGATGTATCCAAGACTGACTGGATCCGAGGATTTGGAGATGCCGGTGTTGGATGGGGGGGCGGACAAAGTTACAAATCCCACAACACCAGGTTATAGTCCAACAGGTTTAATTGGAAGCACTAGCTTTCGGAGCGACGCTCCTTCATCAGGTGATTGTGATGAAGCAGCAGCGCTCCGAAAGTTGGTGTGCTTCCAATTAAACCTGTTGGACTATAACCTGGTGTTGTGGGATTTGTAACTGGATCCAAGGGGAAGGTGAGGACTGCAGATGCTGGAGATCACAGGCAGAAAGTGCGGCACTGGAAAAGCACAGCCTGCGCACGTCTTGGGGATCATCGATTCTCCTGCTCCTCGGATGCTGCCTGACCTGCCGTGCTTTTCCAGCACTACCCTCTTGGACTCTGGCTGGGTCCTAAGCAATCTTAAGGCACTCACTTTGGGTAAATGCAACAACATTTGCAATAAAGAAAGTGACAAAATCAGGCAGGTAGATATCTTGAAATTATGCATCACAGGAACAATATCATGCGATGGATTGCCATGTAACCAAACGGCGCATGAGCAAATCTCCGAAAATACGCCAAACCAGAGTTGGCAATCCTACCCTGCAAATCACGTACCATCCCAACTTGGGAAAATAGTCTCACTTCGTTATCACCGCTTCCTAACTGTGGGAGTCCTAGTGATTGAAGAGGTAATCGGTGGATATTGTAGAGTCCTACAGCGAAGAAACAGACCCTTCAGTTCAACTTATCCCTGCCGACCAGATCTCCTAAGCTGGGTCCCATTGTCAGCACCCGGCCTATAGCCCTGTAAACCCTTCCTATCCATATACCCATCCAGATGCCTTGCTAATGTTGTCATTGTACCAGCCTCCACCACATCCTCTGGCAGCTCATTCCACACATGCACCACCCTCTGTGTGAAAAGGTTGCCCCTTAGGTCTCTTTTAAATCTTTCCCCTCTCACCCTAAACCTATGCCCCTCTAGTTCTGGACTCCCCCCACCCCAGGGAAACGACCTTGCCTATTTACCCTATCCATGCCCCTCATGATTTTATAAACCTCTATAAGGTCACCCCTCAGCCTCTGACACGTGGTTACGTGGGAAACCCCAGGGAGGCAGAGAGAAAGGCTCTTAAACACGGGCTATTTGACCTTGCGATGCTTCACCGCAAGGGAACCGGATAGAACTGGATCAGGGGTGATAGAGGTAACAAGTGAGGTTATCTGCATTGCTGCTGGGGGATCTACTTTTTGATTAGACTACCTACAGTATGGAAACAGGCCCTTCGGCCCAACCTTCTGTGATGTCACTCAATGCAAACTGAGTTTTATTCATTGATGTTTGTGAAGAAAGGGTGTTAAAGAATGAAGGGTAAAGATGGGTTTACGTTATCGATCAGTCACTAGATGGGGCGGAACCACTTCAAGATTCCAAACCACCTCCTATGCAGTTGGAGGGCAGGGTATTGGTTTCAAAATGTTGCTGCTGAATTGAGTTGAAAACACTGTTCACTGCCAGATGTGTCCCTTTTGTGATATCTCAGTTTAGTCCAGGTGGGTCCTCGCTGCTCAGTGTTCATGGAATTAATCATAAAATCCTGACGCAGTTGTGGAAGTAGGTGATCCAGCCCACCGAGTCCAAACAGACCCTCCTAACAGCATCCCACCCAAACCTGCCCCATCCTTATAACCCTGCATTTCTCGTGGCTAACCCACCTATCCCTGGACACTATCGTCAATCAACCTAACCTGCACATAGAATCATAGAGATGCACTGCATGGAAACAGACCCTTCGGTCCAACCCGTCCAGATATCCCAACCTAATCTAGTCCCATTTGCCAGCACTTGGCCCATATCCCTCCAAACCCTTCCTATTCATGTCCCCATTCAGATGCCTTTTAAATGTTGCAATTGTACCAGCCTCCACCACTTCCTCTGGCAGCTCATTCCATACCCGTACCACCCTCTGTGTGAAAACGTTGCCCCTTAGGTCTTTCCCCTCTCAGCCTAAACGCATGCTCAGCAGGTCTGGGAAGCCAGTTGTGGAGAGAAATCAGAGTTAAAGCTTCAGGTTGAGTGACCCTGCCTCAGAACTGCGTTTTCAGCAATTTCTGTTTCTGGTCAACAACTTAATGCTGCAAAATAATCGACAGGAGCTTTCCCTCATCCAGATGAACTGTGAAAACAGAGGGCTTTTTCCTTCTTGTCAGTGTCTGCTGAAGTGCAATTATCTCCTGAAATTTCATTCCCTATCCAGAATCCTCATCTACTGAAGTAACTGTCCGATACGCAGTAATCAATAACTCCCGATATACTACCTATGACTGTGCACAAAGCTGTCGAAATGCGGATCAGAGATTCAGGGGGCATTTCATGCACTCCTTGAATTGAAGCTTTCTGGAAACAAAAGTGATTGTGCAACTGAGTTGGTATCTCCGCTCAGGAAGAACAGAGTGCCTCCTGGTTGCAGTATGGAGGGAGTGTCGCACACTGTCTTTTGGATGGGATGTTAAACCAAGACCCTTTATGAGTAAATGTAGCAGATTCCATGACACTATTAGAAAAGAAGATGGAGTTTAATCTAGATGAATGTGAGGTGCTACACTTTGGTAGGGCAAACCAGTGTGGGACTTATACACTTAATGGTAAGGTCCTAGGGAGTGTTGCTGAACAAAGAGACCTTGGAGTGCAGCTTCATAGCTCCTTGAAAGTGGAGTCGCAGGTAGATAGGATAGTGAAGGCGGCATTTGGTATGCCTTTATTGGTCAGAGTATTGAGTACAGGAGTTGGGAGGTCATGTCGCGGCTGTGCAGGATATTATTTAGGCCACTGTTGGAATATTGCATTCAATTCCAGTCTCCCAGCCATAGGAAAGCTGTGAAACTTGAAAGGGTTCAGAAAAGATTTACAAGGATGTTGCCAGGGCTGGAGGATTTGACCTGTAGGGAGAAGTTGAGGCTATTTTCCTTGGAGCGTCGGAGGCTGAGGGGGGACTTTATAGAGGTTTATAAAATCATGAGGGGCATGGATAGGGTAAATAGACAAGGGCTTTTCCCCAGAGTAGGGGATAGGTTTATGGTGAGAGGGGAAAGATTTAAAAGGGACCTAAGGGGCAACTTTTTCACTCAGGGGGTGGTACGTGTATGGAATGAGCTGCCAGAGGAAGTAGTGGAGGCTGGTACAATGACAACATTTCAAAGGTACCTGGATGTGTACATGAATGGGAAGGGTTTAGGGGGAGATGGGCCAAATGCTGGCAAATGGGACTAGATTAGGTTAGGATATCTGGTCAGCATGGACGAGTTGGACCGAAGGGTCTATTTCCATGCTGTACATCTTGATGACTCTATAAGGGAGGTTCTCCACAGTATTCTGGCCAATATTTATCCTTCAAACAACATTAACTAAACTAGATCATCTGATCACAATCATCGTGATCTATTCTTGTCTGTGGGGACCGGCAGTGCCCGAATTGGTTGCTTTCCTCCCTACATCACAACTTTCAGAAGGACCCAGTCAAGCACTTTGGGTTATCCTGGGTTTGGGGAAGGCACTTTAATAAATGTGCGCGTCACTCTTTCATCTGTGTCAATCCATTAAGATCCAGAAACAGTAATTCAGATCCCACAAGGTGGGTTGGATGAATGTGAACAAAATAAAGTCAAATAGTGTAAGCAGGCTTACGAGGTAAGTGGCCAGAATTGTCCCTGAAAGTGGCCACACAAGTAGATAGGGTGGTCAAGATGGCATTATGGGCATGCTTGCCTTTATTGGTCGGGGCATTGAGTACAACAGTCCGGGTGCCATGGACTTTACAAAACTTTGGTTAGGCCGCACTAGAGTACTTAGATTAGATTACTTACAGCGTGGAAACAGGCCCTTTGGCCCAACAAGTCCACACCGACCTGCCACCCACCCATACCCCCTACATTTACCCCTACGGGCAATTTAGCGTGGCCAATTCACCTGACCCACACATCTTTGGACTGTGGGAGGAAACCAGAGCACCCAGAGGAAACCCACGCAGACACGGGGAGAATGTGCAAACTCCACACAGCCTGAGGCGGGAATTGAACCTGGGTCTCTGGCGCTGTGAGGCAGCAGTGCTAACCCCTGTGCCACCATGCCACCCACTGTGTTCAATTCTGATCACTACATGACAGGAAGGATGTGAAGGCTTTGGAGAGGGTACAGAAGAGGTTTACCAGGATGCTGCCTGGATTAGAGGGTATAGGCTACAAGGGGAGGCCAGAAAAACTCGGGTGGCTTTCTCTGGAACGACGGCAGGTGAGGGGAGACCTGATAGAAGGCTATAAAATTATGGGATGCGTAGCTAGCATTGAGGGTCAGAATCCTTTTCCCAGAGTTGAAATGTCAAATTCTAGGGGCATGCATTTAAGGTGGGAGGGGGAAAGATCGAAGGAGATGTGAGGGGCAAGGAGTTTACACAGAGAGTGGTCAGAGTGTGGAACGTGCTGCAAGGGGTGGTGCTGGGGGCAGATACGATTGGGGTGTTGAAGGGACTTTTAGATACGCGCATAAATATGCAAGGAATGCAGGGATATAGAGAAAGGGCAGGCAGAAGGGATTAATTGAATTCGGCGCCATGTTCAGCCTAACACTTGGGGCTGAAGGGCCCATTCCTGTGCTGTACTGCAGAGGAATATTCACTTGAGTGAGACACGGTATTAGGAAGGGTTCAGCACCAACCATCACTTTTGGAGCAGAAATACAGAGAATTGACAAACATTTTTTTTAAAAAGTACAAAACCGGTTGTAAACTGGAATTGAAGCTCAGAGTTTCAATTTAATCCCATTTCAGCCGAAACCATCCACCTCCCTCCTACCCCCGGGGGGGGGTGAGGAGAAGTGAACCACTTTAGCTCTACAGAGTCAAGAGAGAAGTCTGATCGAAGGGTGGGAGGGACTTCAGTCAACTGTATAAAATACTGAACGGTGGAGATAATTGTACCCTGAACAATATTTCAAGGCAAGACTGGAAGTTGCAGGATTGGACGTGCATTTAAATTGGCGAGAAACAGCTTTTAAATAAGCCATCAGAAAGTGTGTTCACTCGAAGTGTGTTAAATGCTTCAACCGATCTCTCAGCGGAGGCTGAACCATCAGCAGCTGGACACCGTGCGGCCAAAGTTCGGAGTCCAACAGGAGGGAGTGTCCTTGTCACATCCTGGACATTTCTTATGAAGAGTGAAAGGTGCCTCATTGTGCATTTTAGTTTCAATCTGGTGCAGAGCTTGAGAGAAAATCGAGAACACATTTGCCGAGTGCCATTCTCAAACAGCTTCAAAACAAAACATATCAAACGAAAAAGGCCCAGTATGGATTCGGAATAGGGCCACGTTTCAGAGATGGTATTTGAGTTCTGGATAAAGGTCGGTGCATTTAATAAGAAATTCAATTCGCAAGATAACTTGCTTCTATCGCCTTTGTGTAATTAACTCTGCTGCCCTCCCATCAAAAAAAAATAGTGACAGGGTAACAGGGTGGCTCAGCGGTTAGCACTGCTGCCTCACAGCGCCAGAGACCCAGGTTCGATTCCTCCCTTAGTCGATTGGCTGTGTGGGGTTTGCACGTTCTCCCTGTACCTGTGTGGGGTTCCTCTGGGTGCTCTAGTTTCCTCCCACAATCCACAGGTTACAGTGGATTGGCCATGAGAAATGCAGGAGTATAGAATAGGGTGGGTCTGGATGGGATGCTCTTTGGAGGGGTTGGAGTGGACTCAATGGGCCGAATGGCCTCCTTCCACACTGTAAGGTTTCCAGGCGAAATTTGTCGAAGGTGTCCTGAGGAAGTTGTTTGTTTTGTTTTCAAAACACCACACATGCTAAAATCTGATGGTGAGGTTGTCGTGAGTGTACATGAATCCAGGTACTCGCTGTTGGTGGCTTCCAGCTATTGGGAAAGTAAAAGAGAGGGAAATCACTGCCCCCTCCCCTCCCCCAACCCCAACCTGACATTCTCACAGGAAATCACTGCCCCCTCCCCTCCCACCCCAACCTGGCATTCTCACAGGAAATCACTGGACAGTGATCAAGAACAGGACCCTGGATTCATTTGGGTGGCATGGTGGCTCAGTGGTTGGCAGTGCTGCCTCCCAGTGCCAGGACGCGGGTTCGATCCTAGCCTCAGGTGACTGTCTGTGTGGAGTTTGCACATTCTCTCAGTGTCTGTGTGGGTTTCCTCCTACAGTCCAAAGGTGTGCAAAATAGGGTGAACTGGCCATGCTAAATTACCCACAGTGTTCAAGGATGTGTAAGTTAGGTGCATTAGTCAGGGATAAACTTTGGATAATAGAGTAGGGGGATGGGTCACTCTCTGGAGGGTCGGTGTGAACTTGTTAGGCCTGTTTCCACACTGTGAGGGATTCTATGATTTATCTCAATCCTACGACAATACTTCCTAAGAGCAACTCGCACAAACCCTGCACCTCTCAGCATTAAACCAGTTGGTGCATTTACCCACCGGCCCGTGGAGGAATCAACTGAAAATTGATGCCAAAACGAAAGAAAAATGAAACACACTGGAAACACACAGAGCAGCTGGTGAGGTGATGCATCGAGGCTGCAGCATGTGGGAGTGCCTGGATACCATTGTGATCCAGAGCAAAGCCATCCACAGGAAGTTGGAGCAGATGTGTTGGCTGCACAGTGGCAAGGTTCAGGACATTTACTCAGGGTTGGATAGGAACTTGGAATGGGAGGGGCAGGGTCCAGTGGCCATGGTCCATATAGGTACCGAGAACTTCGGCAGAAGTAGGAAAGAACTTCAGCAGACCGAGTTTGAGGAACTAGGCACTAAATTGAAAGGCAGAGTCTCAAAGGTTAAAATCTCTGGATTATCACCTTAGCCACATGTTAACTGGAAGAGGGTACATCACGTTAGAGAGATGAACATGTAGTTCAGAATTGGGCCTGAGAGAAGTGGACTCTGGGATGTGGAGAAAGTCAGGGGGTGCTGTATCATTGGGATGGTCTACACCTGAACCATGCTAGGGTCAAGGATATTGGAGCCATATTCCAGGGAAGCTGAGGTATGGGGCAAGGGATAAAACTTGGAAAATTGTGATGTATCAAAGAGCAGGGATGAAGTAAGAGAGGAAATTAGGAATATGGGAAATGGGAGTCAGGAAGGGGCAGCGAAAATAAGCCGAGGAATACTCTGACAATCAAGGCTAGATGTGACAAAGATAACAAAACAGATACAACTAAAGATTCTGTATCTGAATGTGCATAACGATCACAACAGAGTGAACTGGGCAGTGCACATTGCAGTAAATAAATACAATCTGATCACCTTCACAGACACATGGCTGCAGGTTGACAAAGTTTAGATCAGAGTGGTGCTGGAAAAGCACAGCAGGTCAGGCAGCATCCAAGGAGCAGGAAAACCGATGTTTCGGGCAAAAGCCCTCCAGCAGGTTGACAAAGTCTGAGTCCTGAATATTGAGGGATACGTGACATTTGAGAACAGGAAGCGACGTTAAGGAGGAGGGTGTTAATCGAGGATGGCATTTGTGTAATAAGTAGAGATGGCTTTGATTCTGGACATCCCGAACCCAATGGAGGATCCGCTTTGGATGGAGTTAGGGAACAGGAGGTGAAATAAATCACCACAGGCACTCTAACAGTAACCATAATTTTTAAAAATTCATTCATGGGATGAGGGTGCCACAGGCTGGGCCAGCATTTATCACCCATTTTAATTGCCCAGAGGGCAGTTAAGAGTCTCCCATTATTGCTGTGGGTCTGGAGTCACATGTAGGCCTGACCAGGTAAGGACAGCAGTTTCCTTCCCTAAATTAGTGAACCAGATCGGTACTTGGGACTACGATGTTGTGGCCATCACGGAAACGTGGATAGATGAGGGACAGGAATGGTTGTTGGAGGTTCCTGGTCACAGATGTTTTAGTAAGATTGGGGGGTGGTTAAAAAAAGGAGGGGGGGGTGGCGTTGCTAATTAGAAATGGTATAACAGCTGCAGAATGGCAGTTCGAGGGGGATCTGCCTTTGGAGTCAGAAATAGGAAAGGAGCTGTCACCTTGTTGGGTGTTTACTATAGGCCCCCCAATAGCAGCAGAGATGTGGAGAAACAGATTGGGAAACAGATTTTGGAAAGGTGCAGAAGCCACAGGGTAGGAGTCATGGGCGATTTCAACTTCCCAAATATTGACTGGAAGCTCTTTAGATCAAGTAGATTGGACGGGGCGGTGTTTGTGCAGTGTGTCCAGGAAGCTTTTCTAAGTCAGTATGTAGATTGTCCAACCAGAGGGGAGGCCATATTGGATTTGGTACTTGGTAACGAACCGCGACAAGTGATGGGCTTGCTAGTGGGTGAGCATTTTGGTGATGGTGACCGCAATTCTGTGACTTTCACCTTGGTTATGGAGAGAGGGTGCAACAGGGTAGGTTTTACAATTGGGGGAAGGGTAAATACGACGCTGCAAGACAGGATCTGAGGAGCATAAGTTGGGAGCATAGGCTGTCAGGGAAGGATGTCGTTGAAATGTGGAACTTTTTCAAGAAACAGATACAACGTGCCCTTGATATGTATGTACCTGTCAGGCAGGAAAGAGATGGTCGTGTGAGGGAACCTTGGTTGACGAGGGAGGTTGAATGTCTAGTAAAGAGGAAGAAGGAGGCTTACATAAGGATGAGGGAACAGGGTTCAGATAGAGCTTTGGAGGGATACAGGATAGCCAGGAGGGAGCTGAAGAAAGGGATTAGGAGAGCTAAGAGAGGGCATGAAAAATCCTTGGCGGATAGGATCAAGGATAACCCCAAGGCCTTTTATGCGTATGTGAGAAACATGAGATTGACGAGAACGAGGGTAGGTCCGATCAAGGACAGTAGTGGGAGATTGTGCATTGAGTCGGAAGAGATAGGAGAGGTCTTGAATGAGTATTTTTCTTCAGTATTTACGAACGAGAGGGTCCGTATTGTTGAAGAGGAGAGTGTGAAATGGACTGGTAAGCTAGAAGAGATACTTGTTAGGAAGGAAGATGTGTTGGGCATTTTGAACAACTTGAGGATAGACAAGTCCCCCGGGCCTGAAGGGATATATCCTAGGATTATGTGGGAAGCAAGAGAGGAAACTGCAGAACCGTTGGCAATGATCTTTTCGTCTTCACTGTCAACGGGGGTGGTACCAGGGGACTGGAGAGTGGCGAATGTTGTGCCCCTGTTCAAAAAAGGGAATAGGGATAACCCCGGGAATTAAAGGCCAGTTCGTCTTACTTTGGGGGATAGGCAAGTAATGGAAAGGGTACTGAGGGATTGGATTTATGAGTATCTGGAAAGACACTGCTTGATTAGGGACAGCCAGCACGGATTTGTGAGGGGTAGGTCTTGCCTTACAAGTCTTATTGAATTCTTTGAGGAGGTGACCAAGCATGTGGATGAGGATAGAGCAGTGGATGTAGTGTACATGGATTTTAGTAAGGCATTTGATAAGGTTCCTCATGGTAGTCTTATGCGGAAAGTCAGGAGACATGGGATAGTGGGAAGTTTGGCCAGTTGGATAGAGAACTGGCTAACCGGTCAAAGTCAGAGAGTGGTGGTAGATGGTAAATATTCAGCCTGGAGCCCAGTTACAAGTGGAGTTCTGCAGGGATCAGTTCTGGGTCCTTTGCTGTTTGTAATTTTTATTAATGACTTGGAAGGGGGAGTCGAAGGGTGGGTCAGTAAATTTGCAGACGATACGAAGATAGGTGGAGTTGTGAATAGTGAGGAGGGCTGTTGTCAGCTGCAAAGGGACTTAGATATGATGCAGAGCTGGGCCGAGGAGTGGCAGATGGAGTTCAACCCTGTCAAGTGTGAGGTTGTCCATTTTGGAAGGACAAATAAGAATGCAGAATAGAGCGTTAACGGAAGGGTTCTTAGTAAGGTGGAGGAGCAGAGGGATCTTGGGGTCTATGTTCATAGCTCTTTGAAAGTTGCCACTCAGGTGGATAGAGCTTGTAAGAAGGCCTATGGTGTATTAGCGTTCATTAGCAGAGGGATTGAATTCAAGAGTTGTGAGGTGATGTTGCAGCTGTACAGGACCTTGGTAAGGCCACATTTGGAGTACTGTGTTCAGTTCTGGTCGCCTCACTTTAGGAAAGATGTGGAAGCTTTGGAGAGGGTGCAGAGGAGATTTACCAGGATGTTGCCTGGAATGGAGAATAGGTCGTACAAGGATAGGTTGAGAGTGCTAGGCCTTTTCTCATTGGAACGGCGAAGGAAGAGAGGTGACTTGATAGAGGTTTATAAGATGATCAGGGGAATAGATAGAGTAGACAGTCAGAGACTTTTTCCCTGGGTACAGCAGAGTGTTACAAGGGGACATAAATTTAAGGTGAAGGGTGGAAGGTATAGGGGGGATGTCAGGGGTAGGTTCTTTACCCAGAGAGTGGTGGGGGCATGGAATGCGCTGCCTGTGGGAGTGGCAGAGTCAGAATCATTGGTGACCTTTAAGTGGCAATTGGATAGGTACATGGATAGGTGCTTATGCTAGGACAAATGTTCGGCACAACATCCTGGGCCGAAGGGCCTGTTCTGTGCTGTATTGTTCTATGTTCTATGTCGTGTATAAGCCTTGCCCCGATTTCAGGGGTGGTCCAAGTGATTTGGTGAAGTGGGGTTAAAATCAAAAGTATTTTCTCTCATAGTCTGTCAAAGACAGATGTCACATCTATCCAGGACCAACCCTCCAGGCCGAATTAGTGGATGAATAAATCGAGAGATGGAATTACGCATTTCTGACAGACTACAAAAGCTACATTTGGTCTTAAAATTGCCAGCACATTCAGAATTGGATTTTCAATTTGATGAAATCAGGAAACGTCCGAAACATCATTCCGGAAAATCTCCTCATTGCCAACTTTAAATAATTTTAACCTAATTGGTGAACACTGCACCATAACTCACACGTTTCACCTCTGAGATCCAGGAACCACTGTGTAGTAAATCAAAACCACGAGTCATTCATCTCTTTAATGTAATTTGATCTTCCCAGAAAAGTAATTGGAATATAACGAATACATCAAATTTATTACCTTGCAGAGCCTAAGTACAAGTCTGAAAATTAGCCAGAGTGAATGACAAGCAGGGGTTTGATTGGCTAATTCTTTTCTCGTGCAACTATTTTAAAACAGGTGACAAAATAAAGTTAGAAGGAAAGAAATGAAGGAAGTATAACCAGAGAAGTATTGCACAGAGGTTCATTTTGAGTTACTGACTAGCTGTGTGTGTTAATCTGTGCGCAAAATAGGGTCATAGAGTCAGACATCAGGGAAACAGACCCTTCGGCCCAACCAGCCCATGCTGACCATAATCCCAAACTATACTAGTCCCACCTGCCTGCTCCTGGCCCATGTCCCTCCTAATCTTTCCTCTTCATGTCCTTATCCAAATGTCTTCTAAACGTTGTAACTCCCTAGAACATATTGACACTAAGAACAGCTACATAAGAATCCTACTCATTGACTACAGTTCAGCCTTCAACACTATTATCCCTTTGAGACTGATTACTAAACTTAGTGATCTCAGACTAAGCCCCACTCTCTGTAACTGGATCCTCAGTTTCCTGACCCACAGGCCACAATCAGTGAAGACTGGGCACAATATTTCATCCTCATTAACACTCAACACTGGAGCCCCCCAGGGGTGCGTACTCAGCCCCCTACTGTTCTCACTGTCGACCCATGACTGCATCACCAAATACCAGACTAATGCCACTTACAAGTTTGCTGATGACACCACCATAGTCGGTCGAATCTCAGATGGCGATGAAACAGACTACAGACGGGAGGTGGAAGACCTGGAAAAATGGTGCACTGGGAACAACCCAGCTCTCAACGCCGGCAAAACCCAGGAACACATTATTGACGTTCGGCAGGATGTTACTCATGCCCCCCCCCCCTACACATTAACAGCACAGAGTGGAACCAGTGGAGAGTGTCAAGCTCCTGGGAGCGGTCATCCACAACAAGCTTTCTTGGACTCTTCATGTGGACGCACTGGTCACAAAGGCCCAACGACATCCCTCCTTCCTCAGGCAGCTGAGGAAATTTGGCATGACGGTGAATACCCTTGCCAACTTTTATAGGTGTGCCATCGAGAGCATTCTGTCTGGATGTATCACTACCTGGTACGGCAACTGTACCATTCAAGATCGGAGACGGTTACAGAGAGTGGTGAACCCGGCCTGGACAATCACTACGGCCAACCTCCCATCTACAGAATCCATCTACCAGGCCCGCTGTCAAGGAAAGGCCGCCAGCATTCTCAAAGATCCATCCCAACCTCTACCATCGGGGAGAAGGTACAGAGGCCTGAACGCACGCACCAGCCGGTTTCATAACAGTTTCTACCCTACTGCTGTTAGAATACTGAATAGACTCACAAATATTCGCCTGTACCTGTGTTTTGGTTTTTGCCGCTGTTTCCCTATTCTTTACTTATCGATGCTACTTAACTCTGTGACCTGCCTGGATTGCTCGCAAGACAAAGCCTTTCACTGTGTCTCAGTACACGGGACAATAAATTCCATTCAATTCAATAACTGTCCCCACATCCACCACTTCCTCTGGAAGTTCATTCCATACATGAACCACTCTGTATAAAGAAAATTGACTCTCAAGTCTTTTTTCAATCTTTCTCCTCTTACCTTAAAAATGTTGCTCCTAGTCTTGAAATCCCTCACCCTATGGAAAAGACACCTGCCATTAATCCTATCGATGGCTGTCATGATTTTATAAACTTCTGTAAGGCCACCTCTCAACCTCCTGCACTCCAGTGAAAAAAGTCCCGGCCTATCCAGCCTCCCCCCATAACTGAAACCTTCCAGACCCGACAACATCCTGGTAACTCTCTTCTGAACCCCCTCCAGCTGAATAATATCCTTCCTATAACAGGGCGACCAGAAGAGGCCTCACCAACATCCTGTACAACCCCAACATGACTCATCAACTCCTATACTCAAAGCTCTGAGCAATGAGGACAAGTCTGCCCAAGGTCTTTTTAAGCACTCTGTCTACATGTGCTGCAAACATTAAAGAATTACATACCTGCACCCCTTAGTCACAAACAACACTGAAACTAATCAACCTGCTAACCCCACAAAAACAAATTGAGACTGGGCGTCAATATCTTTAAATCAGCTTGACACAGAATTTGGAAAGTACACTGAGTTCAATTTGAAACCATCCAAGCCCATCAAATTTACCATATTCACATACAATTGACCCTTCTGAATGATGAAACTTAACCTATCTTGCTACTTGACACATTTGTTGCGTGGGCGTGTGTGAACTCCTGAAAGAATGCGTGGGGGAAAATCAAAGCGTTTTTATTTGAATTGAGTGTTCATGACAATACTACTCTCTTTTGAAAAGGCACAAGGAATCCCGCCTGCGTGGCTCCTTTCCAGTCACAGCGTTTAAACAGTTAAAAACGTTTTTTCGAACCTCTTGTGGTCGAACGAGGAGTAGAAACTAAGGCCCCAGCCCGCCTTTCCTGGCCTGACCAGAATAATCTCAAAGGGTGAATGCTCCACAAAGTCTTGCGTGGCCTCTAAAGAAAGTTGTTATTATTTCTGACACGATGGGCTCATATATTTAAACAGGGCCCTGTCCTTTAGCTTTGAGAGTCTACACCTTTACGAGCAAAATATATTAATGAAAAATATATTGATCAGGACCAAACTCGTGATTTCATTAAATAAACACTCCTGGGAATGCTCCCAGAATTCATTCTTGAAAGAATTTGTACTTAGGAACCACAAGGTAATAAATCTGATGCATTTGTTATATTCCAATTACTTTTCAGTGAAGATAAAATTACATCAAAGAGGTGTATGAATTGTAGCTTTGATTTACTACACAACAGTTCCTCAGGCTCAAAAAGGTGAAGCTGGTGAGGCTTGGTACAGCTCTCACCAATAAGCACAAATCTTGTTAAAGATTATTTAAAGTCGGCAATGATGAGATTTTCTACAATGATGAGATTTTCTCGAATGACATTCAAGATGTTTCACAAACCCATCAAGTCGGTAAACCCTGAGTCTGGCTGGGCCCTCCATCACAGTTTCGAATGCGGCTTTTATTGTTTGTCAGAAATGCTGAATTCCACCTCTCCATTTGTTAACTCATTCGCCACATTCTCAATCAGGCCAGTGACTTCCTGTCAGTGCCACAAGGTTGACGAATGGCCTGGCATGACCTGCTCAGCAGCATCAAAAGAAAACCACAGTTTAATGGAAGTGGTTGTGTCTGTGGGGTAGCCCTCAATTTTGGGCGCTATTTTGTGCAACTGATTTTTTTTTAAGATTAGATTACTTACAGTGTGGAAACAGGCCCTTCGGCCCAACAAGTCCACACCGACCCTCCGAAGCGCAACCCACCCATACCCCTAACCTAACACTACGGGCAATTTAGCATGGCCAATTCACCTGACCCGCACATCTTTGGACTGTGGGAGGAAACCGGAGCACCCGGAGGAAACCCACGCAGACACGGGGAGAACGTGCAAACTCCACACAGTCAGTCGCCTGAGGCGGGAATTGAACCCGGGTCTCTGGCGCTGTGAGGCAGCAGTGCTAACCACTGTGCCACCGTGCCACCCACATTTTGGGACATGGCAGTCCCCCATCAGTTCACAAGGTGCACAGAGGCTGTCACGCACTCATGCTAACAGATTAATATAGAAAAGGTAGGTTAACTTATGAGGAACGTTTGAGGACTCTGGGTCTATACTTGGAGTTTAGAAGGATGGGGGGGGGGATCTAATTGAAACATATAGAATACTGAATGGCCTGGATAGAGTGGGATGTTGGGAAGATGTTTCCATTGGTGGGAGAGACTAGGACCCCAGGGCACAGCCTCAGAGTGAAGGGAAGACCTTGTAGAATGGAGATAAGGAGAAACGTCTTCAGCCAGAGAGTGGGGAATCTGGGGAATTCGTTACCACAGAAGGCTGGGGAGGCCCGGTCATTTAAGACGAAGATAGATTCTTGATTGCTAAAGGGATCAAGGGTTATGGGGAGAGCGCGGGAGAATGGGGTTGAGAAATGTATCAGCCATGATTGAATGGTGCAGCAGATGGGCTGAATGGCCTGATTTCTGCTCTGATGTCTTATGGTTTCAAATCACTGGGAAAAAGTCTGACAGCATCTGTGGAGAGAAATCCGGAATGAACCTTTCAAGTCCAGTAACTCTTCCTCAGAACTGGTGGCAGTTAGGAAAATGTCTGTTTAAATGCAGAAAATAGGGGTGTGTGGGGGTAGGGGGCAAGGAGTAAACAAGACGTAGGGACAGAGCCCTGAGGGAGAAGAACAGCTGAACAGACAATGGAGTGGATCACAATCTGGCTGGGAGGGTGAATAGCTGTTAATGAGCACTGTTCGTGACTAACAATGGGCTGTGTACAAAGTTACAAATCCCACAACACCAGGTTATAGTCCAACAGGTCTAATTGGAAGCACTAGCTTTTGGAGCACTGCTCCTTTATCAGGTGGTTGACCACCTAATGAAGGAGCGTCGCTCCGAAAGCGAGTGCTTCCAATTAAACCTGTTGGACTATAACCTGGTGTTGTGGGATTTGTAACTTTGTCCACCCCAGTCCAACACCAGCATCTCCACATGGGCTGTGTGTAATAGTGGACGATAAGTGTTTGGGGTTGGGACATGGCAGCCTTCCAGACTCAATAATCGAGTTCAATAACTTTAGGGTTTGTGCTCTCCCCGTCCCGACCTCAATCCCCAAAACCCAAGCATTGTTTGTCACACAGTCTGCTATTATACACAACCCATTGTTAGTCACTATCCAGTCCCCATTAACAGCTACTCACCCTCCCAGCCAGATTGTTATCCACTCCCTTGTCTGTCCAACTGTTCTTCTCTCTCTCTTTGGGGTCTATCCCCACCTATCATTTACTCCTTGACCCCATCTTCTGCATATAAACCGACCTTTTCTCAGCTAGCATCAGTTCTGAGGTACGGTCACTTGACCCGAGACGTTAACTGATTTCATTAGAAGAGTCCAACATTCCAGCGCAGTACAGGCCCTTCGGCCTTGGATGTTGCGCCAACCTGTGAAACCAATCTAAAGCCTGATGAAGGGCTTATGCCCAAAACATCGACTCTCCTGCTCCTTGGATGCTGCCTGACCTGCTGTGCTTTTCCAGCACCACACTCTCGACTCTGGTCTCCAGCATCTGCAGTCCGCACTTTCTCCTCAAGCCCATCTGTCGTACACTATTCCACTATCATCCATATGTTTACCCAATGACCATTTAAATGCCCTTAAAGCTGGCGAGTCTACTCCTGTTGCAGACAGGGCATTCCATGCCCTTACTAAACTGAGTAAAGAACCTATCTCTGACATCTGTCCTGTATCTATCATCCCTCAGTTTAAAGCTCTGTCCCCTCTTGCTAGCCAACACCATCTGAGGAAAAAGGCTCTCACTGTCCACCCTATCTAACCCTCTGATTATCTTGTATGTCTCTATTAAGTCACCTCTCAACCTTCTTCTCTCTAACGAAAATAGCCTCGAGTCCCTCAGCCTTTCCTCATAAGACCTTCCCTCCATATCAGGCAGCATCCTGGTAAATCTCCTCTGCACCCTTTCCAATGCTTCCACATCCTTCCTATAATGCAGTGACCAGAACTGTACACAATACTCCAAGTGCGGCCGCACCAGACGTTTTGTACAGCTGCAACATGACCTCATGGCTCCGAAACTCAATCTCTCTACCAATAAAAGCTAACACCTTCTTAACAACCCTGTCAACCTGGGTGGCAGCTTTCAGGGATCTATGCACATGGACACCACGATTTCTCTGCTCATCCACACTACCAAGAATCTTCTCTCCGCAGATGCTGCCAGACCGGCTGAGCTTTTCCAGCAATTTCTGCTTTTGTCTCTGATTTGCAGATGTGCGGTTCTTTCTGCTCTCATCTCTACCTAGGCTGCTTCGATATCCTGGTGTCCTGAATTCAGGTCTTCCCTCTGTATTGTGCTAACGTCATTGTTAATTAATCGTGACATGACTCCACCCTTTCCCTCACTCCAGGTCCTTCCTAAATGTCAATGTCCGGGTCCCAAAATGGGTCATCCTACAGCCAGATCTCAGTAACGACTACTGGATCATATTTACTTACCTCAATTTGTACCACTGCCTCAGTTGTTTTGTGTTGAATGCAACATTCATCCAAAGATAGTGCCAGAAGGTTTGTGCTTTTATGAGGGTTGTAACCTCTTGTCTTATCTAATCTCATCTAAGATTGGCAAGATGTTGCATCAAGATATCATATACTCGATGCCAATTCTTTATAATAGGTACTTGCCATGAGGAGATTTATTTTTAAGATCAATCTGTTCATAAATATTAATGAAAGTTGGCTGAAGCAAGTATGATTTGCACTTTGGGCCCAGATGCTATAACTGCGCAAGAACCCATCCTCCATGGGTCTCCTCTTAAAATCATTACATTCTGCAGCACAGAACGTGGCCGTTGGGTCCATGCGCCTCTGCTTTGAAAGAGCTATCTAATCTCTCCGCACGCCTTCCCCCTAGTGGAGGAGTGCTGCTAAGTTTTGCCCTTGAATGATCAATCCAAGTCCGTTCTGAAGGTTACTGTTGAGGCTGTTTCAGCCACCCTTTTGGGCATTGCATACCACTCAATAGTCATCCTTTCGAGAGAGTCACAGAGCTTTACAGTCCATTGTGTCCGCACCCATCATCACTCACCAGTTATCAAGCACCGATCTACTCTCGTCCCCTTTCCCAGCACTTGGCCTTCAGAGTGTTATGGCTTTAAGTGTTGATGTAAATATGACTTCAAGGTTAGGATGGTTCCCACCTCGACCAGCCTCTCGGGCAGGGAGTCCTAGATATCCACCAGCCACTGGGTGGAAGACCTCTTCCATACCTCCCCTTTGAACCTTCTGCCTGTTACCTTAAAGCTGTGCCCCTTGGTTACTGACCCCTCTACAAGGGGAAGAGTTTCTCCCTACCTACTCTGTCTATGCCCCTCACAATGTATAGAGTCTAACTCGTCCTTGCCAACCAAGCTTTCCAGACTAAACTAGCCCCATTTGCCTGCGATTGGCCCATATCTCTCTAAACCTCTTCTTCATATAACTGTCCAAACGTCTTTTAAATGTTGCAACTGTATCTGCATCTATCACGTGCGCTGGCAGTTCATTCCACATACAAATCACCCTCTGTGCGAAAACTTTGCCCCTCAGGTCCCTTTTAAATCTCTCCCCTCTCATCTTAAACCGATGCCCTCTAGTTTATGAGCTCCCTCACCCCGGGGAAAATACCTTGGCTATTCATCTTATCAACATCCCTCATCATTTTATAAACTTCCATATGGTCACCCCTCAACCTCCTACGCTCCTCTGACAAAATTTCCTGGCCTATCCAGCCTTTCCTCATAGCACAAACCCTCCAGTTCTGGTAATGCCCTGGTAAATCTGTTCTGGACCCTCTGTACACAGTAGATCCTGTCTTATCATTTGTGAGGTGCTGCATTTTGGGAAAGCAAATCTTAGCAGGACTTATACACTTAATAGTAAGATCCTGGGGAGTGTTGCTGAACAAAGAGACCTTGGAGTGGAGGTTCATAGCTCCTTAAATTTGGAGTCACAGGTAGATAGGATAGTGAAGAAGGCGTTTGGTATGCTTTCCTTTATTGGTCAGAGTATTGAGTACAGGAGTTGGGAGGTCACGTTGCGGCTGTACAGGACATTGGTTAGGCCACTGTTGGAATATTGCGTGCAATTCTGGTCTCCCTGCAATAGGAAAGATTTTAAAATTGAAAGGGTGTTGAAGGGTTTGAGGTATAGGGAGAGGATTAACAGGCTGGGGCTATTTTCCCTGGAGTGTCAGAGGCTGAGGGGTGACCTTATAGAGGTTTACAAAATCATGAGGGGCACGGATAGGATAAATAGACAAGGTCTTTACCTCAGGGTAGGGGAGTCCAAAAGTAGAGGGCATAGTGAGAGGGAAAAGATTTAAAAGGGATCTAAGGGGAAACCTTTTCACACAGAGGGTGGTGTATGTATGGAATGAGCTGCCAGAGGAAGTGGTACAATTACGACATTTAAAAGGCATCTGGATGGGTATATGAATAGGAAGGGTTTAGAGGGATATGGGCCAAGTGCTGGCAAATGGGATTAGATTAATTTGGGATACCTGGTCAGCATGGACGGGTTGGATCGAAGGGTCTGTTTCCATGCTGTACGTCTCTATGACTCAATATTGAAACAGGCCCTCCCCAAGCTAAGACCTTTAACGGTGTCTCCTCGATAGTAATTCGATCAAATCACAATGTGTTCATCAGCACACTCAACTCGCCTGCCTTACTTATAAGACTCCTTTCATTAAAATTCATGCCATCCAGCCCTGCCATCCTCTGTGCCTTAATTGGACTGGATTCCCTCTTCCTTCCAGAATGACTTGCTTTTCCTTTTAACCTTGTCTGTGTGTCACGTCCTACTCTGTTATCCCATCGACCCTGCCAAATTAGTCAGAAGCCTGGGAACACCTCCTTTGCTGATTATCTGAAATCAGAATTCTCTGGTGATCAACTACTGGAAACAAATTCCTTTAACTGACCCTCTCAAAACCTGCTGATTTTGAATACCTTCCTCAAATATTCTCTGCCGTCAAATGAATAACCCCAGTTTCGTCTTGTTTATCACTCATTTTTGACTGTCGTGCTTCTAATAGTTTGACAATTAATTGTAACGTAGCCTTTTTTTTTCATGGTGACACACTACAAAAGAAACATGTCACTGGACTCAACTGGCCAGTGGGCGGCACGGTGGCACAGTGGTTAGCACTGCTGCCTCACAGCGCCAGAGAGACCCGGGTTCAATTCCCGACTCAGGCGACTGACTGTGTGGAGTTTGCACGTTCTCCCCGTGTCTGCGTGGGTTTCCTCCGGGTGCTCCGGTTTCCTCCCACAGTCCAAAGATGTGCAGGTTAGGTGAATTGGCCATGCTAAATTGCCTGTAGTGTTAGGTAAGGGATAAATGTAGGGGTATGGGTGGATTGCGCTTCGGCGGGTCGGTGTGGACTTGTTGGGCCGAAGGGCCTGTTTCCACACTGTAAGTAATCTAATCTGGCCCACGCTCACTTATCTATTCCACACAAGTCACCTCCCACTCTACCTCTTTCCGTGCCCAATGTCCCCACCCCCAACTCTTGTATCCCTCAGCTCCCCTCTCCCTCAGGTACACAAGGCAACACTCACAAGAATGCCTGTTAGGACAACTCAACAGGGTTTGTCGTCCCTTTGACATTGGGAGAAAGCCCCTGAACTGCGGTATCAGATGCAGCATGGGCAATTGTACTGATTGGCCTTTAGTCACTGTGGGTCAATTGAGAATGAGCCTTGTTGAGAGGCTTGTCAATGGTGTACAATACATACTCCGCAACTCCACATATCAAAGCTTTTGGGACAAATTACTCCTCGATAGCAAGTGCTTCAATTTATATAACACAATAAACTGGATATTTAAACTGCCAAAAGGTAAATTACCTTTGGATAATTGTCAATTATTAAACAGCTCCCTGGGGAAATCCCAGGTATGCCGTCTGTGCTGTTAAAGCAAGATGACACATCAGCTAATTCTCACCCTTTGACAATGGGCTATCAACATGTTTGAAAGCGTTTTGTTCTGTGACTTTGGATCAATAATTAGTGATCAATGTTTCACTAGCCTCTACAATCATGAACTCGAGCACCAATCTGTGAAATGCATGTAAACATGTTCACACAGCAACTCCGTATCCTTGGTTAGGGGCTAGCCCGGGTGGGGCCAACAACATGTGGTTAAGTTGGAGTAGATTCAGAACCCCCCTCCTGTGACCTCACTTCCTTGATATTAGACAGTGCCATGAGCGGTAATGGGTCTCATTCCTGGTATCTATGGCACCCAACAATGGAAAGGTCATGACCTGGAAGGACTTTATAACATCAGATAACTATATTTCATTACAAACTGCAGGAGACAACGTTGTAGCCAGGTAATAGAAACAGGACACTACAAAAAACTCGAATATTGTTCACCACTGACTTAATGGAGAGCCCAACTCAACCAGTATGTGAAGCCAACATTACAGTGGATTCACCCAGCATTTCATATCCTTTCATGGGTAGGTCTTTCCTCACTTGCTTAAGTTAGTGCAGCTCCAATAGAGTTCAAAATGCTCCAAAATATCCAGGACAAGGCACCCCACTGGATGAGTACCCATCCAGCATCTGAAACGGTTACTCTCTTTACCAACTGGCGCAGAGTGGCAGTAGTGTGTGCTACCTACTCGCCAAAGGCTCATTCCAACCATCCAACCCTGACCAGTGAAAAGGACAAGAACAGCAGATTCACGGGAATGCTACAACCTGCAAGTTCCAGATGCTGTGAACACTCTCAAATGCCAGCTCTGAAGAGAGGTTGAGTAGGTTAGGATTGTTTTCTTTAGAATAAAGGTAGGCTGAGGGGGGGACCTGATTGAGGTCTACAAGATCATCAAGGGTATAGACAAGGTGGATAGAGACCAGCTTTTTCCCAGGGTGAGGGATTCAATAACGAGAGGTCATGTGTTCAAGGTGAGAGGTGAAAAGTTTAAGGGGGATACACGCGGCAAGTACTTGACACAGAGGGTGGGGGGTGTCTGGAACGCGTTGCCAGCAGAGGTGGTAGAGGCAGGCACAGTAGATTCATTTAAGATACATGCATGGCTAGGTGGGGAGCAGAGGGATAGAGATCCTTAGGAATTGGGCGATAGGTTTAGACAGTGGATTTGGATCGGCTCAGACTTGGAGGGCCGAAGGGCCTTTTTCTGGGCGGTAGCTTTTCTTTAGTCTTTGTTCTTTGGGTATCAGGGGACAGACTCTCTACTGGTTGGAGCCATGCCTGGCACATAGAAAGATGGTTGTGGGTTGTTGGAGGTCAGTCATCTCAGCTCCAGGACATCTCTGCAGGAGTCCCTCAGGATAGTGTCCTAGGCCCAACCATCTACAGCTGCTTCATCAATGACCTTCCCTCCATCGAAAGGTTCAGAAGTTGGGGGGGGGGGGGGGATGTTCACCGATGGCTGCACCATGTTGAGCACCATTTGCGTCTCCTCAGCAGTCCGTGCTCAAATGTAACAAGACTTGAGTAAGAGAAACTGAGGACTGCAGATGCTCGAGATCAGAGAGTGGTGCTGGACAAAGCACACCAGGTCAGGCAGCATCCATGGAGCAGGGGAATCGACATTTCGGGCATAAGCCCTCCATCATTCCTGAAACTTCGGTAAGATCCAAGTTTAGACTGACAAATAGTGAGCAACATTTGCACCACACGAGTGCCAGGCAATGGCCATTTCAAACAGGAACTAATCTAACCATTCCTCTCTTGACATTTAATGCCATTACCATTGTTGAATTCCCCCACTATCCACATCCTGGAGGTTATTCTTGACCAGAAACTGAACTAGATGAGTCATTTAAATAATGTGGCTATAAGAGCAGGTCTGAGGCTAGGAATCCTGCAGTGAGTAACTCACCTCCTGACTCCCCAAAGCCTGTCCACCATCTGCAAGGCCCAAGTCAGGAGTGTGATGGAATACTCCCCACTTGCTCTGGATGGGGGCAGCTCCAACAACACTCAAGAAGCTTGACACCATCCAGGACAAAGCAGCCCCTGCTTGATTGGCACCACATTCACAAACATCCACCCCCTCCCCCACCAACACTCAGTAGCAGCGGTGTGTACCAGCTACGCGATGCACTGCAGAAATTCACCAAAGACAGCACCTTCCAAACACACAATCATCTCAAAGGATAGGGCCAGCAGGTATATTGGCTGCATATGCCCCTGTAAGCCACATACCATTCAGAATTGGAAATATATTGCCATTCCTTCCGAGTCGCGGGGTCAAAGTGCTGAAACGTGCTCCCTCTCAGCACCATGGGATTGGCCAAATGGACTGCAGTGGTTCAAGAAGGCAGCTCACCACCACCTTCCCCAGGGCAACTAGGGACGGGCAATAAATACTGGCCCAGTCAGCGACATCCACATCCCACTGCCATAGCCAAAACAGATAAGGAGAAATCTCAAAGAAACTGCTTTCTCTTCGATATATTTTTGTGTTTACATTCCAATTCTGTAAAAATCAACAACATTCTTGGACTCAAGTAACGTTGGAGGATCCTCCTCTGAACGAAGGAAATAATGAAGTGAGCACCAACGCTTTACTAGTGACCTTTTCACCCTGCAATGGAAACTCTATTGGTGGAGGTAACCTTCCACTGTTGGCTTAACCACCTTCCAGGTGGCCAGTCAAGGTGGGTCAGCGGCACTGGAAATGCCTGCCATTGTCACATGACTGGGACTGAAGCCGGGTTCACTAAGACGTACAATTTATAACCTATTTCCTTCATGTTTGTGTGGGTGTTAATGGAGTAGGTGACGCGGTTCCCCTGATTCTGAATGTCTTTGTTAACAAACCCAATTTGATTCCACACTCAAGGACGTTGCTGTGGGTTTATTTTAAAAAGACTGGACTCTAAAAACCAGAGTTTTGGATATACCTGAGGATCTAAAATCTAGATTTAGGCTGTTGTCAGCAGCAACCATTTAATGCATGCCTTTACTAGCTTCAAAATGGTTTCTCAATGCAAGTAACATAAAGTAACATCATAAAATGGCTTCTGGCTGCAAATTAATACTGTGTTTAAAATGGCTTTTCACCCTGCCAAAAGCTGCATTCCTGAGCTAATCGAATCAAAGGTTAGCAGACAATGCTCCTTTCACAGTATGGAATTAGCCAAGCTAGAGATGACATTACTAACCATCCTAGCTGGCCTTGTAGACACAGGTGCAGAGAGATAAAATGTGCAAAACAACGTTGGCTCCCAGGAAATACCATTGGGTTAACCTGCTGTCCATAATGTCACTTTGTTACATTTGATTCGATTTGCTCCGTAATTAAGGCTATACTATTTCATAAGAACCAATAAAATTGTCCTTGTTTTAAGTTATTTTGCACAGCCTTCCAGAGTGCAGAGGTGCGTAACCCCTGTGTTGCTGGATAACCTATGCCCGGTGTCGTAATAAGTTGTTAAGTCTTGCTGAACCAGACCGCGCTGCTAGCGTTTATTTGACCGATTGCGGAACCGAAAGGCCCCTGCCGGGGGTCTAGATCTTTATACCCTTTGGCCTACCTCAGCAAGGGACCGAAAGGGAAAACAGCAACAAAAACGATATCTCACCTATTTCGGGCTTATGAGAGGAAAAACGATCACTCCCATTCCCTCGTTGGCTCTGACACCATGAATAGATAAATTCAAATAAAAACTGCAGTTGCATAGGGATTGGAACAAGCTGTTATAAAGGATTACACCAAACTAAGTCAATTCCTGGAGCAAAGATGGAGGCCATCCAACCTATCTTGCCCATACTGCCTCTTCAAGCCTTGTCTTCCCTCTTCCCCTACCCTTTCCCACAGCCTTATCCATACCTGTTATCACCTTTTCAATACTCTCTTGCCCTCTAAGGAGAGATTAGATAGGCATGGATTGTTTTCTTTCAAGCAGAAAAGGCTGAGGGGGAGGGGACCTGACTGAGGTGTATAAGATCATGAGGGGTATGAATAGGGTGAATAGAGAGATGTTCCACTTGGTTGAGGGGTCAGTCACGATGGGGCATAGGTTTAGGGTAAGGGGCAGGACATTCTGAGGGGCTTTGGGAAAAAGACCTTTTTCACTCAGCGGGGGTGGTGGGAATCCGAGATGGGGAAGGCAGTGGTGGGCAGAGACCTTACAACCTTCAAAAAAAAATTTGGATGAAATATAGCATTCAAGGATATGCGACAAAGTACAGGAAATTGGGATTAGCACGCCTTTAATGGCAGCTCTTGTCGAGGCAGACTGATAGGCCGAAGGCCTGTTTGGCGCTGTATGACTCCATGCCTCTACTGTCTGTATCTAATTTAAGATAATTACATTTCATTTGCCTTTACTTTTCTAGATGCTAGGTTGAGGCATTCATTATCATTGAAGTAAAAGCATCAAAGGCTTATATCTCGACAAAGCCTGACTGTAAAATCAGGAAAATTGGACTGACTTTACTTATTGGCGACATGAAAGAATCCTTTCTCTGTCGTGCTGCCATAGAGGTGAACCTTACTTCAGTTTTGAAACGGCAGTGAGGAATGAACAACGAATATGAAGAAAATTAACGCTATAATGGAAGCACTGACGTTTGCACACGAGATTCTCATAGAGCGGACACTTAAAAAAAGCAGCAACAAAACTACATCCCTCAGGTTGAGGGGTACAGATGATGGAATGGGTTCTGGAAGGACAGTTTGCTTCAAGGTCCTCAAGGAATTGGCTATTTGTGTCTGAAATATTCATGGACGCAATAAGCTTTCGATGTTAAGATAATGCACTGTATCATTGTAAAGTTTCCATCCAAGTGCCTCAATGCTTTTAGAATTTAATGCAATTAATTAGGTTAATATGAGACAGTCTGAATACCTATCACTTGTTTTTAGAGTGATTTCTCTACTGCTTCGACATTAATGAGGTTTTCTGCTCCCTTTAACATGACTAACAACTTGCACACTGTGCCCAACACAGCAAAGTGCTCCGAGATGATACACACATGGAGGTCTGAGCAAATCATCGAACCGGAGCTGAATGGAGATGGCCAAAGGTGGGATTTCATTCGCCCCTTTCCAAGCTGGAACAGAATACCTGAGAACGGTGATCTGAAACCAGAGATAATGGTCATGGTTTACCAGGGCAACCGTGATCTCCACACTTCCACATGTTTTGGAGATGTGGGCAACTTATAACGAGCGCCTCAACGTACTGGAGACAACGTGCGTGAAGAAGGTCTGACAGCATTCTCTCCCAAGTCAACATGTCCAGTGTCAAGGCACTAATTACTCAAAACCAACTCTGCTGCCTGGGACATGGCATTCATGCCCCCTGGCATCAAACTGCCAAGGCAAGTGCTGTAATCCTGGCAGGAAACTCGCTGGAGGATGGTGGAAACGCTTTAGGGATGTTCCTCAAAGTATCCGCAAAGAGGTCAAATATTATCAGAGTCCAAAAATGGGGAAGGCCCAGTCAGAAAAACATGGCATCAGGAATGTGGAGAAGTGAGTTATAAGGAGAGGCCAAGACTTCTTTCATTGGAGCGTAGGAGGTTGAGGGGTTAACTTACAGAGGTTTACAAAATCACGAGGGGTACGGATAAGATTGAGGGGAGAGTTTTAATGTGAGAGGAGAGAGATTCGAAAAAGACATGAGGAGCAACTCTTTTACGCGGTTCCTGTGTGGAAAGAACTTCCAGAACTTTACATTCAGTGCGGCAGTCGCAAGTTGGCTGTAGCTCTGGAGTAGGATGCAAAATAGTGAGACTATACTGGGATTTGTCCAGCTGGGAAACCCCCTGATTCGGAATTATTACTTTGATGGAAGGATGATAAGCAGAACTCAGAAAATATATATCTCTGGAAAAAAACTCGACAGGCTGAGGCTGCGTTCCCAAGTCCCATTATTTTGCATCCTACTGCAGAACTCCAGCCAACTTGCCACCGGATGCAAAATAGTGAGACCCGGCAGGGGAAAGTGCCTGGCTTGAAATTATTCTGACGGAAAACCTGCCAACTGCAAAGTAAAACTCCAAGTTACTCCTTTAAGGTAGTTGACTGGCAGCTGAATAAATCAAAGCAGCATATCAAATTCAAGGAGGATGGGACATGATGTTTGATACAAGGTTTAGAATGTACTTCATGGGCAGGGCTCCTAATTTCTGTACCTCAACGTTAAATACAAACGTTTCAGCCACATCATGAGCGGAATGGTGGCTCAGTGGTCAGCACTGCTGCCTCACAGTGCCAGGACCCTGGGTTCAATTCTCCCCACAGCTGACTGTCTGTGTGGAGCTTGCCTGTTCTCCCCGTATCTGCGTGGGTTTGCTCTGGTTTCCTCCCACAAAGATGTGCAGGTTAGGTGAATTGACCGTGCTAATTCGCCCCTGCTGTTAGGTGCATTCGTCAGGGGTAAATATAGGGTAGGGGAATGGGTCTGGGTGGGTTACTCTTCAGAGGGTCGGTGTGGACTGGTTGGGCCGAAGGGCCTGTAGGAAATCTAATCTAATCATGAATTGCCCTCTACATGCTTCTCCACAACAAAGCTGACTGCTCAATCAATGGGCTTTTACTTAGAAATAGCGGGATTGTGGGCCATTTCTTCATTCCAACATGGCCTGTGCTTCAACAGCAAAGCATGTAAGCACTTTGAGACATTCGGTGGTCATGAAAAAGCTCTGTTTAACTAAATTCAAGTCTTCCTTTTTTCTTGAAAGGACAGTTATGTGAGTTTCCAGCATTTTAAAGAGCTTGTATATATTTGTGGATTTAAATATTTTTTATTAAGTGAAGTGCCAGTGTCAGTCCATGTCCATTTTGCAAACAGTCATATAATGCGGACTGAAACTGCAATTTGTTTTTCTCGCCTTCCTCAGTGGATACAAATTTAGCAAGTCCCGGACTGAGTGAGAGAGCTGTATGAACCAGTATTAAATTGATCGAGGCCAGAGTTGTATTTATATAGCACCTGTCTTGCCCTGGAGGCGTGCCAAATTGTCTCACAGCTAACGCAGTAGTTTTCAAGTATACCGTGGCACACTGTACTGCGACATCACTCCGCCATCCAGCCAACTGATCATTAACCACAGCAATAAATGACAAGGTAGGATGATCCCAAATTAATTTGTAAACACACGATTCATCGAGTGGCGCAAAGATTTGCATACATCACTCACAGGCGACTGAACTTTTAATTTACAAATCCTACTTCGCCCTTAAACAATGCATACATTTTACAGCATAAAACATTTAGCCCAACTAGTCACTAGTAGTGCATGTGGGAAGAGGTGATGACCAAGTGGCAGTATTACCTCTCTCTTCATCCTGAAACCCAGGAAGTGTTCTTTGGACCTGCTTTCAAATCCCACCATGACAAATGGGTGGCATTTGAATTTAACAAAATAAAAACTGAAGTGAAGAATCTAACGGCGATCATGGTCAAATTATTGATCAAAGAAAACTAATCTTCCCAAATCCTTTGAGGAAGGGAATCTGCCATCCTGACCTCGTCTGGCCTACAAAGTGGTTGACGCCTTCCTGGCCTCTGGGCATTAAGGGATTGGCAATAAATGCTGACTCAGCCAACGATGCCTACATGAATTAAACAAAAAAAAAACACAAGCTTCTTTCACACCTCAGCTCATCAACATCGTCTTCATATTATGTTCTCACTTCCATAATTAACCCACTTCCTCTTAAATGGACGCAAGTTCCTCACCTCAACCCACTCTGCCATCTACAGGCCAGGTTGGGGAAGGACCAGACAGAGAGAGGCAACATCATAACCTGGGGAGAAGGACAGCAGACAGTGGCATGTAGAACTGCAGTGAACAGAGAGGGTCTCTTGGCTGATTATGAATGGGTGGGTGTTCCCCATTGGAGAGATCTCCTCTGTGTAAGATTGCAGCTTAGTGTAAAGTCCCTCTGTAATACAGAGCCATGCCAAACTAGGCAAGTCCCATGTTTGTCTTGAAGCAAAATGTTGCGGATCCTGGAAATCTGAAGTAAGAACAGAAAGTGGTGGAAAGATCCAGCAGGTCTGAGGAGAAACGGAGCTAACATTTTGAGTCTGTTGTGGCTTTTCCTGAACTGAAAGGAATAGGAAATGGTGCATTTTTATGCAGTATCGAATCCCTACAAAGAGAAAGCAGGCCATTCAGTTCATACTGACCCTCCCACAAACTCCCCCTAGATAGGGCACAATTTAGCATGGCCAATCCACCCTAACCTGCACATCGTTGGACTGTGGGAGGAAACCGGAGCACCCGGAGGAAACCCACGCAGACACGGAGGAGAACGTGCAAACTCCACACAGTCAGTCGCCCGAGGGTGGGATCGCCCCCGGGTCCCTGGTGCTGTGAAGCAGCAGTGCTGACCACTGAGCCACCGTGCCGCCCCCTACAGACAGAGGGGAAACGAGGTGCAATTGGAACCGATTGTGTGGGCTCCCAGAGCAGAAGACAAGAGTCCATTCTCTGAAGTTGTGGAGCTGAACGTTGAGTCCTAGAAGCTGTAAGGTATCTTGGTGGGAAATGAGGTGCTCCTAAGCTCGTGATGAGCGTTATTGGAACACTGCAGCAGGACATGAGTGGAAATGTAAGCATGGGAACATGCCAGTTCATTGAAATGGCACGTAAGACCTCTGCACCTCATTTTTCTAACACAACCCATCTCTGCAGTGAGAGAAGGAGGGATTTCAATACCACACTGAAAGACATTAGTGCCTGAATATTGAACACATGTGTGTGTTCCAATACGTGGTCATCTTAAATGGGTTAACATCTCAAGAAAAAAGCGTGAGAAAACTCAATGTTAAATACGATAGAACGATGATGAAATTTCACAGCTCCGGACGAAAAAATTGAGGTTGAAATCTTTACCCAACTGCCAATGACCCTCAACGCGTTCTGAGATTGACAGAACGGCAAGGATATACTCCAGGCTGTGAATAAAGGTCCCTCTGCTCGACCCCAGTAATGTAAGACATTCCCCCAGAGAAGGGCATCATCAGCTACATAAATAGAGTCAGAGAGACGTACAGCATGGAAACAGACCTTTCGGTCCAACCCGTCCATGCCGACCAGATATCCCAACCCAATCTAGTCCCACCTGCCAGCACCCGGCCCATGTCCCTCCAAACCCTTCCTATTCATATACCCATCCAAATGCCTCTCAAATGTTGCAATTGTACCAGCCTCCACCACATCCTCTGACAGCTCATTCCATACACGTACCACCCTCTGCGTGAAAAAGTTGCCCCTTAGGTCTCTTTTATAGCTTTCCCCTCTCACCCTAAACCTATGCCCTCTAGTTCTGGATTCCCTGACCCCAGGGAAAAGACTTTGTCTATTTATCCTATCCATGCCCCTCATAATTTTATAAACCTCTATAAGGTCACCCCTTAGCCTCCGACGCTCCAGGGAAAACAGCCCCAGCCTGTTCAGCCCCTCTCTGTAGCTCAGATCCTCCAACCCTGGCAACATCCTTGTAAATCTTTTCTGAACCCTTTCAAGTTTCACAACATCTTTCCAATAGGAAGGAGACCAGAATTGCACACAATATTCCAACAGTGGCCTAACCAATGTCCTGTACAGCTGCAACATGACCTCCCAACTCCTGTACTCAATACTCTGACCAATAAAGGAAAGCATACCAAACGCCGCCTTCACTATCCTATCTACCTGTGACTCCACTTACAAGGAGCTATGAACCTGCACTCCAAGGTCTCTTTGTTCAGCAACACTCCCTAGGACCTTACCATAAAGTGTATCAGTCCTGCTAAGATTTGCTTTCCCAAAATGCAGCACCTCGCATTTATCCAAATTAAACTCCATCTGCCACTTTCTCAGCCCATTGGCCCATCTGGTCCAGATCCTGTTGTAATCGGAGGTAATCCTCTTCGCTGTCCACTACACCTCCAATTTTGGTGTCATCTGCAAACTTACTAACTATACCTCTTATGCTCACATCCAAATCATTTATGTAAATGACAAAAAGTAGAGGGCCCAGCACCGATCCTTGTGGCACTCCACTGGTCACAGGCCTCCAGTCTGAAAAACAACCCTCCACCACCACCCTCTGTCTTCTACCTTTGAGCCAGTTCTGTATCCAAATGGGTAGTTCTCCCTGTATTCCATGGGATCTAACCTTGCTAACCAGTCTCCCATGGGAAACCTTGTCAAACGCCTTACTGAAGTCCATATAGATCACATCTACCGCTCTGCCCTCATCAATATTCTTTGTTACTTCTTCAAAAAAACTTAATCAAGTTCATGAGACATGATTTCCCACGCACAAAGCCATGTTGACTATCCCTAATCAGTCCTTGCCTTTCCAAATACATGTACATCCTGTCCCTCAGTATTCCCGCCAACAACTTGCCCACCACCGAGGTCAGGCTCACCGGTCTATAGTTCCCTGGCTTGTCCTTACCATCCTTCTTAAACAGTGGCACCACGTTTGCCAACCTCCAGTCTTCTGGCACCTCACCTGGGAGTATCGATGATACAAATATCTCAGCAAGAGGCCCGGCAATCACTTCTCTAGCTTCCCACAGAGTTCTCGGGTACACCTGATCAGGTCCTGGGGATTTATCCACCTTGAACCGTTTCAAGACATCCAGCACTTCCTCCTCTGTAATATGGACATTTTGCAAGATGTCACCATCTATTTCCCTACAGTCTATATCTTCCATATCCTTTTCCACAGTAAATACTGATGCAAAATATTCATTTAGTATCTCCCCCATTTTCTGTAGCTCCACACAAAGGCCTCCTTGCTGATCTTTGAGGGGCCCTATTCTCTTCCTAGTTACCCTTTTGTCCTTAACATATTTGTAAAAACCCTTTGGATTCTCCTTAATTGTATTTCCCAAAGCTATCTCATGTCCCCGTTTTGCCCTCCTGATTTCCCTCTTAAGTATACTCCTACTTCCTTTATACTCTTTTAAGGATTCACTCGATCTATCCTGTCTATACCTGACATATGCTTCCAACTTTTTCTTAACCAAACCCTCAATTTCTTTAGTCATCCAGCATTCCCTACACCTACCAGCCTTCCCTTTCACCCTGACAGGAATGTACTTTCTCTGGATTCTTGTTATCCCACTCTGAAGGCTTCCCATTTTCCTGCCCTCCCTTTACCTGCGAACATCTGCCCCCAATCAGCTTTTGAAAATTCTTGCCTAATACCATCAAAATTAGACTTTCTCCAATTTAGAACTTCAACTTTTAGATCCGGTCTGTCCTTTTCCATCACTACTTTAAAACAAATAGAATTATGGTCGCTGGCCCCAAAGTGCTCCCCCCACTGACACCTCAGTCACCTGCCCTGCCTTATTTCCCAAGAGTAGGGTCAAGTTTTGCACCTTCTCTAGTAGGTACATCCACAAACTGAATCAGAAAATTGTCTTGTACACAATTAACAAATTCCTCTCCATCTAAACCTTTAACACTATGACAGTCCCAGTCGATGTTTGGAAAGTTAAAATCCCCTACCATAACCACCCTATTATTCTTACAGATCGCTGAGATCTCCTTACAAGTTTGTTTCTCAATTTCCCTCTGACTATTGTATTCTTCTGTATCACACACCAGGCACCCATGTCGTCTCTCAGAATTAAGGTATGGAACAATATGTTTGACGGTGAGATGTACTGTTGTAACTGGACACGCCAACACACATTCAGAGAGGGAAATGTTGACAGAGTTGGGTTGTCTCCAATAACGTCTCCATCGGAAGGGCCACCTTTTATTATTGTAAAGCACATTCGCCCAAACGTTTCTCTTTCACTTTCGGTGTCTGAGTTCGTCACTTCCACACCTGGCCCTTACACAGGATCAAACAAAATGAAAATTAGCCATGCGTGCCAAAAAGGGGGTTGCGTCTTCAAACCTTGCTCGTGGATTCCTGCCATGAAATAGACTCTCGCCTGTGTAATTACACTTAAATCAATAGCCCGCTACTGGTGCATAGCATTTAGCTCCCTCCATTTACTTACACAGTAACTAATTGCATAACAAATTAGTGAAGCCTACAGATACATTTGATTACCCGCATGTTATTACAGCAAGTCAAGCAACCCCCCCTTCTGCGATTAGCTTCTGCTGGAGCAGTCAGTTTGAAGGCACGAGACCCCGCACCGTCTCAATGACTCCCTTCTGCTCTTATCTGTGCCAGGCGTCCATCCCTTCTCAAAGATTCACAGCTCAGATTTTGTGGTTGTTAAGGGTGCTGGGGAATCACACACCTTCCTATTGTCAGCCACTCCACCGGTCAGGGTTAGACCCCGGCTGGAATCGTGACAGCGCCTTGCGTGACCAGAAGTCTCATCTTTCAGCTGAGATGGTACATCAAGGTCACGTACACCTGGCCCATTTGTGTTGACCTCAAAAATCAATAGGTTACACACCCACCCACTCCCCCGCCCCCCTCCACCCCTGGGATCTTGCTGTGAAGAAAACAGCTAGCTTTATTTTCCTTATTCACAGGATGAGGACATCCCTGGCTAGGCCAGTGTTTATTGCCCAGAGGCAAGCTAATGCTGTGGGCCATATGTAGACCAGACCCGGTAAGGATCGCGGTTTCCTTCCCTCAAGGGCATTCGTGAACCAGATGGGTTTTTCCAACAATCGACAAATGGATTGATTCGTGGTCATCATCAGACGTTTAATTCCAGATATCTGACTGAATTCCAATCCCACCATCTGCCATGGCGGGATTTGAGCCCAGGTCCCCAGACCATGAGCTGGGTCTCTGGATTAACAGTGCAGCAATTATACCACCAGGCCGTCACCTCCTACATTCACTGTACCAAAGCAGTTCATTGTGTGTGGAGCACAACCCAGGTCACGTTCTGAGGACCCAGGTTGGAATCCCACTACGTCAGATGGTGGAATTTGAATTCAACAAAAAAATCTGGAATTAAGGGTCTAATGATGACCATGGATCCATTATTGATTGTCAAAAAACCCCCCATCTGATTCACTAATGTCCTTTACGGAAGGAATCTGCCATTCTTACCTGGTCTGGCCTACATGTGACTCCAGACCCATAGCAATGGGGTTGACTCTTCACTGCCCTCTGGGCAATTAGGGATGGGCAATAAACACTGGCCTAGTCAGCGACGTCCATATCCCATGAATGAATAAATAAAAACTTCAAGGTGTGTGAGAGAGGCATCAGGTACCACACGAATCTTTTCTCTCAGTTCATGTTCAGGCACAGAGTGACAATCCATTGTTCCTTTGTCAATGCATTTAGCACCGACCTCAGAAATGTTTCTTGTCCCCGATGCCAGCTGTTCACGTATATCCGATGAGTTTTCAGGGTTCACGGATCTGGGAACGTTCGATTTGTGTTGTTTTGTCGCCTGGGTTGTCACAAGGCAATAAACGACAGAGTGCTGATCATAGCAACACTGGTCCAAACCTGCCTGACAGAACAATACAAGGCATTCTTGATGGGAAACAGTTCGTTTGATGCCATTGCTGGAGGGTCTGTACAGACGAGCAATGCCAATTCAATATCATGCCCTGCCTGGGCACCGTCAACAAGACACAAGTCAGGAGTGTGGTGGAATACTCCCCACTTGCCTGGATGGGGGCAGCTCCAACAACACTCAAGAAGCTCAACGTTAGGTTGGCTCAGTGGTTAACACTGTTACCTCACGGTGCCAGGGACCCGGGTTTGATTCCACCCTCGGGCGACCGTCTGTGTGGAGTTTGCACGTTCTCCCCGTGTCTGCGTGGGTTTCCTCTGGGTGCTCCGGTTTCCTCCCACAGTCCAAAGAGGTGCAGGTTAGGGTGGATTGGCCATGTAAGTTACCCATAGTGTGCAGGCTAGGTGGGTGAGCCACAGGAAACGCAGGGTTACAGGGATGGGAGTGGGGGTGGGTGGGCTGCTCTTTGGAGGGCCTGTGTAACCTTGATGGGCCAAATGGCCGGTGTCCACAGTGTAGGGATTCTCTGACCATCCAGGACAAAGCAAGCGACTCGACTGGCACCAGGTCCGCTCAAAAATAATTACTCGGCAGCACCAGCGTGTACCATTTACCTCAGACAGCACCTTCCTAAATGCACAACCATTTCCATCTAGAGGGACAAGGACAGCAGATACATGGGAACGCCATCACTTTCCGAGGCACTCACCAACCTGACTGGCAAATATATCTATCCCCTTTCTTTCTGTGATCAAAATCCTGAAATTCCCTCCCTCAGGGCTCTTCCTATAACATACAGAGTGCAGTGGTTCAAAAAGGCAGCTCAGCCCCACCTTCGCAAGGGGCAACTAGGGACAGGGCAATAAATACTGGGCCCAGCCAGCAACAACCATGTCCCATGAACAAGTAAAATAAAATGACTCTCAGTGAGGAACATCTGACAGCAAAAGATTAAAATCACAATTCTCTTGGGTGGAGGTGAGATGGGAGTAGGTGCTGGGGCATGTAGTTGAGGAATTCCCCGTTATCTAGAGCAGGATTACTGGAGTGGGAAACCAAGCCACACTTCCTCGCCAAATACTTGACCAGAGAGTTTAATTTGCCTTTAAATCTCTTGGACTGTTTAACATAATGATGAAATTAATATTTCTGTCGTCCCGCCACTGCATTTAAAACTGACCTGAATCATGAAGATGATGAGCAGAAGCCAAGTCATGAGATAAATTTCTGTTTTTGCTTCGACGAATTGTGATAACTCCCATTCAAAATGGCAGCTGATCGTCATTTAACTCACATTCAAAATGGCAGCTGATCATCATTTAACTCACATTCAAAATGGCAGCTGATCGTCATTTCACTCGAGGCAATTTTGTTTTCATGAGGGATGAAACGAAAAGCAGCCAATTGGAGTACACCTGTAGTAAAATTGCTTTTATACTTCTCCAACAGCTAACAAGCCACTTAACCAGTTCAAATGGCTTCCTAAATTGGCAAGAATATTACTGTACAGTAGGAGCAAAGGATGGGATTAAAGATTAAGTTAAATGGCATTTGCTCTAATTCTTTTGCAAAGTGTTTAATTCACAAGAGAGAAGTGAATTAATTTCTGTGCAGCAAATCATCCTGTTTAATCTGTAATGCTCTTATATCTAAAAACAGAACTCACCACATAACAAGAGGCAAGGGTTGAAAGCGATGGTGGTCCCTACGTGAGAACTGACAACCAAAGAATGAATAGAGAAGGAGCGTCTCGGTTTGTTGTGCAGACGAACTGGTCATTACCACAACGACCCAAGTCTTGTAGGAGTTCACCATACCTTCCACCAAGTTGGTGCACTTGTACAAGAGATAGCCTTCACATGATACAGAGAAATAAAAGAGAATTTGACTGCCATTGAGGTCAGCATTTGGGTGCTATCGTGTACCCGTGCTCAAGGAGAATCAACACAGAATGCTGACAGTACAGAAACAGGCCATTCAGCCCATCAAGCCCACAATGACCCTCCGAAGAGCATCCCACCTCCCCCCGACCCTGTAACCCTGCATTTCCCATGACTAACTCACCTAGCCAGCACATCTCTGGGCACGATGGGACAATTTAGCATGGCCAATCCACCCTAACCTGCACATCCCTGGGCATTATGGGATAATTTAGCATGGCCAATCCACCCTAACCTGCACATCCCTGGGCACTATGGGACAATTTAGCACGGCCAATCCACCCTAATCTGCACATCCCTGGGCACTATGGGACAATTTAGCATGGCCAATCCACCCTAACCTGCACATCCCTGGGCACTATGGGACAATTTAGCATGGCCAATCCACCCTAACCTGCACATCCCTGGGCACTATGGGACAATTTAGCATGGCCAATCCACCCTAACCTGCACATTACTGGGCACTATGGGACAATTTAGCATGGCCAATCCACCCTAACCTGTACATCCCTGGGCAATATGGGACAATTTAGCATGGCCAATCCACCCTAACCTGTACATCCCTGGGCAATATGGGACAATTTAGCATAGCCAATCCACCCTAACCTACACATCCCTGGGCACTATGGGACAATTTAGCATGGCTAATCCACTCTCACCTGCACATCCCTGGGCACTATGGGACAATTTAGCACGGTCAATCCACCCTAACCTGCACACGCCTGGGCACGATGGGACAATTTAGCATGACCAATCCACCCTAATCTGCACATTTCTCGACTGGCAAATAGATGCTGGCACTAGCCAGTCACGGCCTCACCCTGTGAATGGATAAAGCAAACAAATTCCTCCTAAAGTGTGGTGCCCCAAAATGGGCACAAAACTCTCAGCTGGTCAAAACGTTGGTTCATAAAGGTTTATCATGGCTTCTGATGATCGTGACTCCAGGCAAAGATTAGTGGCACTTGGGCCAATACATTAATGGAAATCATTGGAACACTGTTATAACCAGCAGACAGGGAGCATTTTTAGTGCATCAGTCTGGGCTGGATTTGAACTCAAGACACGGAGCAAAAAGGACAGTGCTCAACCATCACCTGGTAATCCCAAGGAGGAGTAAGGACTGCAGATGCTGGAAGCCAGAGTCATTATTGACGTCTGCAAATGTGTTGCTGGTCAAAGCACAGCAGGTTAGGCAGCATCTCAGGAATAGAGAATTCGACGTTTCGAGCATAAGCCCTTCATCAGGAATAAGAGAGAGAGAGCCAAGCCGGCTGAGATAAAAGGTAGGGAGGAGGGACTAGGGGGAGGGGCGATGGAGGTGGGATAGGTGGAAGGAGGTCAAGGTGAGGGTGATAGGCCGGAGTGGGGTGGGGGCGGAGAGGTCAGGAAGAGGATTGCAGGTTAGGAGGGCGGTGCTGAGTTGAGGGAACCGACTGAGACAAGGTGGGGGGAGGGGAAATGAGGAAGCTGGAGAAATCTGAATTCATACCTTGTGGTTGGAGGGTTCCCAGGCGGAAGATGAGGCGCTCCTCCTCCAGCCGTCGTGTAGTTGTGTTCTGCCGGTGGAGGAGTCCAAGGACCTGCATGTCCTCGGTGGAGTGGGAGGGGGAGTTAAAGTGTTGAGCCACGGGGTGATTGGGTTGGTTGGTTCGGGCGGCCCAGAGGTGTTCTCTGAAGCGTTCCGCAAGTAAGCGGCCTGTCTCACCAATATAGAGGAGGCCACATCGGGTGCAGCGGATGCAATAGATGATGTGTGTGGAGGTACAGGTGAACTTGTGGCGGATATGGAAGGATCCCTTGGGGCCTTGGAGGGAAGTGAGTGTGGAGGTGTGGGCGCAAGTTTTACATTTCCTGCGGTTGCAGGGGAAGGTGCCGGGGGTGGAGGTTGGGTTGGTGGGGGGTGTGGATCTGACAAGGGAGTCACGAAGGGAGTGGTCCTTGCGGAACGCTGATAGGGGAGGGGAGGGAAATATATCCTTGGTGGTGGGGTCCGTTTGGAGGTGGCGGAAATGGCGGCGGATAATACGTTGTATGCGCAGGTTGGTGGGGTGGTAGGTGAGAACCAGTGGGGTTCTGTCTTGGTGGCGGTTGGAGGAGCGGGGCTCAAGGGCGGAGGAGCGGGAAGTGGAGGAGATGCGGTGGAGGGCATCGTCGATCACGTCTGGGGGGAATCTGCGGTCCTTGAAGAAGGAGGCCATCTGGGTTGTGCGGTGTTGGAATTGGTCCTCCTGGGAGCAGATGCGGCGGAGACGAAGGAATTGGGAATATGGGATGGCGTTTTTACAGGGGGCAGGGTGGGAGGAGGTGTAGTCCAGGTAGCTGTGGGAGTCAGTCGGTTTATAATAGATGTCTGTGTTGAGTCGGTCGCCCGAGATAGAAATGGAAAGGTCTAGGAAGGGGAGGGAGGAGTCTGAGACAGTCCAGGTGAATTTCAGGTCGGGATGGAAGGTGTTAGTAAAGTTGATGAACTGTTCAACCTCCTCGTGGGAGCACGAGGCAGCGCCGATACAGTCATCGATGTAGCGGAGGAAAAGGTGGGGGGTGGTGCCAGTGTAGTTGCGGAAGATGGACTGTTCCACATATCCTACGAAGAGGCAGGCATAGCTGGGGCCCATGCGGGTGCCCATGGCAACTCCTTTAGTTTGGAGGAAGTGGGAGGATTGAAAAGAGAAGTTATTCAGGGTGAGGACCAGTTCAGTCAGTCGAAGGAGGGTGTCAGTGGAAGGGTACTGGTTAGTGCGGCGGGAAAGTTCCCAATTCCTTCGTCTCCGCCGCATCTGCTCCCAGGAGGACCAATTCCAACACCGCACAACCCAGATGGCCTCCTTCTTCAAGGACCGCAGATTCCCCCCAGACGTGATCGACGATGCCCTCCACCGCATCTCCTCCACTTCCCGCTCCTCCGCCCTTGAGCCCCGCTCCTCCAACCGCCACCAAGACAGAACCCCACTGGTTCTCACCTACCACCCCACCAACCTGCGCATACAACGTATTATCCGCCGCCATTTCCGCCACCTCCAAACGGACCCCACCACCAAGGATATATTTCCCTCCCCTCCCCTATCAGCGTTCCGCAAGGACCACTCCCTTCGTGACTCCCTTGTCAGATCCACACCCCCCACCAACCCAACCTCCACCCCCGGCACCTTCCCCTGCAACCGCAGGAAATGTAAAACTTGCGCCCACACCTCCACACTCACTTCCCTCCAAGGCCCCAAGGGATCCTTCCATATCCGCCACAAGTTCACCTGTACCTCCACACACATCATCTATTGCATCCGCTGCACCCGATGTGGCCTCCTCTATATTGGTGAGACAGGCCGCTTACTTGCGGAACGCTTCAGAGAACACCTCTGGGCCGCCCGAACCAACCAACCCAATCACCCCGTGGCTCAACACTTTAACTCCCCCTCCCACTCCACCGAGGACATGCAGGTCCTTGGACTCCTCCACCGGCAGAACACAACTACACGACGGCTGGAGGAGGAGCGCCTCATCTTCCGCCTGGGAACCCTCCAACCACAAGGTATGAATTCAGATTTCTCCAGCTTCCTCATTTCCCCTCCCCCCACCGTGTCTCAGTCGGTTCCCTCAACTCAGCACCGCCCTCCTAACCTGCAATCCTCTTCCTGACCTCTCCGCCCCCACCCCACTCCGGCCTATCACCCTCACCTTGACCTCCTTCCACCTATCCCACCTCCATCGCCCCACCCCCTAGTCCCTCCTCCCTACCTTTTATCTCAGCCGGCTTGGCTCTCTCTCTCTTATTCCTGATGAAGGGCTTATGCTCGAAACGTCGAATTCTCTATTCCTGAGATGCTGCCTAACCTGCTGTGCTTTGACCAGCAACACATTTGCAGCTGTGATCTCCAGCATCTGCAGACCTCATTTTTTACTCATTATTGACGTCCCCCCCTACACATTAACACCACAGAGTGGAACCAATGGAGAGCATCAAGCTCCTGGGAGCGGTCATCCACAACAAGCTTTCTTGGACTCTTCATGTGGACGCACTGGTTACAAAGGCCCAACAACATCCCTCCTTCCTCAGGCAGCTGAAGAAATTTGGCATGGTGGTGAATACCCTTGCCAACTTTTATAGGTGCGCCATCGAGAGCATTCTGTCTGGATGTATCACTCCCTGGTACGGCAACTGTACCATTCAAGATCGGAGACGGTTACAGAGAGTGGTGAACCCGGCCCAGACAATCACAAAGGCCAACCTCCCATCTATAGAATCCATCTACCAGGCCCGCTGTCAAGGAAAGGCCGCCAGCATTCTCAAAGATCCATCCCACCCTGGCAATGTTTTGCTACACCCTCTATCATTGGGGAGAAGGTACAGAGGCCTGAACACACGCACCAGCCGGTTTCGAAACAGTTTCTACCCTACTGTTGTTAGAATACTGAATAGACTCACAAACTCTTAACATTCGCCTGTCCCTGTGTTTTGGTTTTTGCCGCTGTTTCTCTATTATTTACTTATCGATGCTACTTAACTCTGTGACCTGCCTGGATTGCTCACAAGACAAAGCTTTTCACTGTGCCTGACTTGAATTCAATTCAATTCAGAGTCAGGAGATGGGAGGCTGGAAGGGCACAGCGGGTCAGACAGCATCCGAAGAGCAGGAAGGTCCTGGCGAAGGGTTTCAGTCCGAAACTTTGCCTCTCCTGCCCCTTCAGAAGCTGCTGAGCTCTTCCAGCTCTACAACTATGGACCTGGTAACCCTTGATCGGGTCATTGCCTCTGAACTAGAGGGAATGCATTTAAGGTGGGGCGGGGGGGGGGGGATGTCTTTTACACAGAGAGTGGCAGGAGTCTGGAACCCACTGCCAGGTGTGGTGGTGAGGGCGGAGACGACAGGGTGTGACCTTTAGAGAAGTGCATGAATATGCAAGGAATGGAGGGATGTGAAGAAAGGGCAGGCAGAAAGGATTAGTGGAATTTGGCCCCACGTTCCCCCAACATTGTGGGTTGAAGGGCCCATTCCTGTGTTGTACTGGTCTATGTTCTAACTGATCAGTTAGCTGCCCTACTATCTGAAGGCAGATTCTGCATTGGCAGTTGTGCGCGGGGGTGAAATTGGAAAGCATGCCCAGTGCCCAGCACCCACTAGGCTCCATCTCCAGTCTGCCGCACTCAGTACACAAGCGTACACCTGGAAGATTCCTTCTAAAGTCAACTTCCTGCCCCACCCCGCAACACCTTTTGGAAGCCAGGAAAGCACATTGGCAGAGATTGGGTGGGATTGAGTTCTTGCAGCCAAGTTCCCACTCGGTTGTGCGTGACAAATTCGCAAGGTAGCAGGAAGGAAGGTGCGCCTTTAGATGGCGCCACTTGGTGATGTTTTGACGATCAGTGGCATTTCGCAACCTTTGAACAGTTGGCACTGCACGACATGTCCCATTTTTCAGATTCCCGAGCGAGTTTAACGAAGAGAAAGGGAATTCTCCTCGGTGTCCTGGTCAATATTCATTCTTAAAGAACACAATTAAAGTGAATGACCTGATCACTGAGATCCTGCAGTTTGTGGGACACTGCTGATTACCCATTGGGTTGCTGGGTTTCCGACATGACATTAGTGACTGCACTTTGATAAGTGCTGCATTGCCAGTGAAGTGCTTTGGGACATTCTGCGATCACGAAAGGCCTGTACAAAACTGTAAGTCTTCCTTTCTTGATGGAATAAAGAGTTATTTGTTTACTTTCGTCACCAATGTACCTCAATTTAAACAAGCAAGGAAAGTACATTGCTATAATGACAATGCCTCTGTTGGGAGACACGAACGGAATTCGATAATCACAAAGGAAGTACAAATTGGCTTATGTTTTGCTACAGATTTTCAACACAAGCCTATTTAAGGCCAAGTCCAGAGAATTGCAACTCAGAAGTCAACCTTATTTCTCTGTTTACCTTTCACCCTGACTCAGTTCAATAACGATTAAAGCAGTTTTGTAGAAACAGATGCTTTTTATTTGAGGCCTGATCCAGGAGACTGTTAAACAGCATGACACATGTTTGAAAAGCACCCTTTAGAAATGGTCAATACTGAGGCTTCCCACAACAGATACTGATAATATTTTACTTGCAATGCATTGCAGAATCAGCTGTTTGACAGCGCCACAGTCTCCAGGCAGATTGTTGAACAAGGACGGGGACTTTGATATTTCCGAGTGACAGTGAATCATATTATTTTGATTGGTCAGGCAGCGATTTTGCAGTTTCCCGAGTGATCACCATGTCATCAATTTCAGATTAGTCACGGAGAATGACCAGGGAACAAACCAGAAATATTACACAGAATCCTAGAGACGTACAGCACGGAAACAGACCCTTCAGTCCAACCCGTCCATGCCGACCAGATATCCCAACCCAATCTAGTCCCACCTGCCAGCACCCGGCCCATATCCCTCCAAACCCTTCCTATTCATATACCCATCCAAATGCCTTTTAAGTGTTGCAATTGTACCAGCCTCCACCACTTCCTCTGGCAGCTCATTCCATACACGTACCACCCTCTGCGTGAAAAAGTTGCCCCTTAGGTCTCTTTTATATCATTCCCCTCTCACCCTAAACCTATGCCCTCTCGTTCTGGACTCCCTGACCCCAGGGAAAAGACTTTGTCTATTTATCCTGTCCATGCCCCTCATAATTTTGTAAACCTCTATAAGGTCACCCCTCAGCCTCCGATGCTCCAGGGAAAACAGCCCCAGCCTGTTCAGTCTCTCCCTATAGCTCAAACCCTCCAACCCTGGCAACATCCTTGTAAATCTTTTCTGAACCCTTTCAAGTTTTACAACATCTTTCCGACAGGAAGGAGACCAGAATTGCACGCAATATTCCAACAGTGGCCTAATCAATGTCGTGTACAGCCGCAACATGACCTTCCAACTCCTGTACTCAATACTCTGACCAATAAAGGAAAGCATACCAAACGCCTTCTTCACTATCCTATCTACCTGCGACTCCACTTTCAAGGAGCTCTGAACATGCACTTGATGAAGCAGAGTTTTCATGATTTTTGTGAGGAACTGGCCCGGGCAGGTTGGAAACAAACTCTGAAAGGCAGCAATGGGTACCCGAGGAACAGGCATCCCAGGTCCAAAAGGGAGAGGGAGGGTGACAAAAGTCAGGCTACCTAGAGAGTGAAGGAGGTGGAAAGCAGAAAATTATAGCTGCAGAAGGGAGGTATGCCGCAGTTGTCGAATTAATAACACAAGGGAGAATAAAGCTAAATATAAAGCAGACAGAGGAGAAGTGAATAATTAAATCTGCGGGAGGGGGTACAGATAATGAATATAAAGGCAATAAAAAGGCTTTGTACTGATATATTGTCAGTCTAAGAACTGTCAGAGTTGTGGGGCTGACTACTGACAGACTGAGGTAAGTGTCACGGCACTTATTTTTGTTCCATCCATACTGACCATAATTCCAACCATAGTCCCACCTGCTCTGCTCCTGGCCCACGTCCCTCCAAACCTTTCCTATCCATGTACTTGTCCAAATGTCTCACGACACCAGGTTATAGTCCAACAGGTTTATTTGGACGCACTAGCTTTCGGAGCGACGCTCCTTCATCAGGAAGCTGTGGAGTATTTACTCCGCAACCATCTGACGAAGGAGCGGCGCTCCGAAAGCTAGTGCTTCCAAATAAACCTGTTGGACTATAACCCTGGTGTCGTGTGATTTTTAAACTTTGCCCACCCCAGTCCAACACCGGCCTCTCCACATCATGTTGTAAGTGTTCCCACATCCATCACTTCCTCAGGAAGGTCATTCCACATGCGAACCACCCTCTGTATCAGTAATTTTTCCCTCATGTCTTTTTTAAAATCCTTCTCCTCTCACCTTAAAGCCATACCCCCTTGTCTCGAAATCCCCTTCCTTAGGAAAAATACACCTGCCATTCACCTTATCTATAAAATACATAATTTTATAAATCCTCTATAAGGTCGCCTCTCACCTTCCAGTGAAAAAACAGTCCCAGCCTATCCAGCCTCTCCTTGTAACTCAAACTCTTCATACCTGGCAGCATCCTGGTAAATCTCTTCTGAACCCTTAATAATATCCTTCCTGTAACAGGGCGACCAGAACTGGACACAGTATTCCAGAAGAGGCCTCACCAATGTCCTGTACAACCCCAACATGACGTCCCAGCTCCTATCCTCTGAGGTCTGAGCAATGAAGGCAAGTGTGACGCAAACTTCAAAGAATTATGTATCCTTACATTCCAGTTCCCTATGGCAGACTCAATATTTTTGAACTGAGGCTGCAAGTGAGCTATATTTTAGCTGTTGGTGTGAAAATGGGTTGATTCCTTTCAAGTGAATGCCAGAAAATTAAGCCATCACTAACTAACAGACCAACAGTAATGTACAGTGCATCGAGATGCAAGAGATGAGGTCAGAAGACAAGATATAGCTTGTGATTAGATCGTGCCAAGCCCTGGTTTAAGGGAAGTTGTCAGGGCAAAGGGAAGACTACCACGGAAGATTTGTGTCATCGTTCAAGTTTCTATGACTTGTATCATCTGTCTCAGCATTAAAAAACATGGAAATGCCTTGCTCTGTAGATGTCCCACACAGACAGCAAGAAGACAATGTTAAAAGAAGGAATGTGGGAATATATTGCTGAGCCATGATGACGAGATTAGACATGATCAAGAAGAAATCAGTGGGTGGCACGGTGGCACAGTGGTTAGCACTGCTGCCTCACAGCGCCAGAGACCCGGGTTCAATTCCTGACTCAGGCGACTGACTGTGTGGTGTTTGCACGTTCTCCCCGTGTCTGTGTGGGGGTGCTCTGGTTTCCTCCCACAGTCCAAATATGTGCAGATTAGGTGAATTGGCCATGCTAAATTGCCCGTAGTGTTAGGTGAGGGGAATGGGTGGGTTGCGGGTCGGTGTGGACTTGTTGGGCCAAAGGGCCTGTTTCCACACTGTGAGTAATCTAATCTAAAATCCTCAGGTAGGTTTTTTTAAAAACAGAGTGAAGAACAAAAGTGAGAGATTGAACAAGGTGCTACAGAAGACATGGATGAGAAAGAATATGCTGGGTATACGGAGAAGGTCAGGCAGCGTCTGTGGAGAGGTGGGGGAGGGAAATATAGTGACACTTCAGGTCTTCGATATTAATTTCAGATCTCATCCTGATTGTGACAAAGCTCTCTGAAATAACGATAGAGGCTGGTATCCTGTCCCCTTTAGTTAGTCGTGCACAGTACACTGACTGTAGACAGCTCCAGCATCTGCAGTTATTGTTTTTACCTCGTTGATTTTAACCCTACTGCGAATCCTCTTGCAAGGGTGCCTGCCTTGAAGAAGTTTTCCTCCTCTCTCTACAAGAATCTCAGGGAGTCCCTCTCCCACTGACTCTATGCTACTTTCTCCCCACCCCCCACCCTCCTCTAGCTTATCCCTCCAGGCTTCAGGTTCTCTGCCTTTATTCCTGATGAAGGGCTTTTGCCCGAAACGTCGATTTCGCTGCTCGTTGGATGCTGCCTGAACTGCTGCGCTCTTCCAGCACCACTGATCCAGAATCTGGTTTCCAGCATCTGCAGTCATTGTTTTTACCTCTTTAGCCAGCTCAGAGTCAGTCCGCTGAACTGAGGAGTTTCTGAATCTCCTGTTTCATTTCATTATTTATAGTTACACAAACTACGACAGTAACAATACACGAGAGAAATCGGGACACAACCAGAAGGTACCCAAAATCTTAGGAAACAAACGACGCGACATAAAACGGATATAGAATTTTCACACTGTCCTTTCAAAGGGGCTACAATGACAGGAGTCCAGAGAAGAAACCATTTCACCCCCTCAGGGTAACGGTCACAGCAGGCACGAGCCCACAATATACAATTGCAAACACTTCACCCATCACCCTCACCCAGTCTACCAAACTCAGCATAGCCAAAAGCAATGTTCAACAGTAAAAACTCACTGAATACAGAAGTCAAGTCGCACCCCCTGCTGCCAACAGCCTCCTGTCCCCGGATACCCTACACACCTCCTGACACCCATCCACACCACATACGGATCACGCCCATCTGTGGCTGGCCTTTCTGCAGGACAGTGGTCGGCCTTCCAGTCTTCAGCTGGTCATCCCTCATACTGACAGGCCATCCCCAGGCCTGCTCTCCCCCTGCCCCCCTCAGAGGCCTGCTTTCCCCCAGTTCTCAGCCGCCCCACGTCCTGACGAGCCCACTCCGGCCCACATCTCTGGTTCAAGTCTCAGCCTCACGGGCCTGGACAATCCGTGCACGAACTGGCCCGAAGCCTGCCTCTCATCGCACGAGCCAGCCCCCAATGCCTCATGGTCCCCAGCTGACCTTTGAACCTCTAGCTCCCCAACTGCACACACAAAAACCCCAAACATAATCAATTACAACACCCACATATTGTAACAGAATTTACAAAATCTTTGCACAATTGACATTCCCAACGTCCAAGAGCAGAGTCCCCACATCCACACACAGAAGCAAAGCCACACACATAGGGTCTCAGAGTCATAGCGATGTGCAGAACGGAAACAGACCCTTCGGTCCAACCCGTCCATGCCGACCAGATAACCCAACCCAATCTAGACCCACCTGCCAGCACCCGGCCCATATCCCTCCAAACCCTTCCTATTCATATACCCATCCAAATGCCTCTTAAATGTTGCAATTGCACCAGCCTCCACCACATCCTCTGGCAGCTCATTCCATACACGTACCACCCTTTGTGTGAAAAAGTTGCCCCTTAGGTCTCTTTTATATCTTTCCCCTCTCACCCTAAACCTATGCCCTCTAGTTCTGGATTCCCTGACCCCAGGGAAAAGACTTTGCCTATTTATCCTATCCATGCCTCTCATAATTTTGTAAACTTCTATAAGGTCACCTCTCAGCCTCTGATGCTCCAGGGAAAACAGCCCCAGCCTGTTCAGCCTCTCCCTGGAGCTCAAATCTTCCAACCCTGGCAACATCCTTGTAAATCTTTTCTGAACCCTTTCAAGTTTCACAACATCTTTCTGATAGGAAGGAGACCAAAATTGCACGCAATATTCCAAAAGTGGCCTAACCAATGTCCTGTATAACTGCAACATGACCTCCCAACCCCTGTACTCAATACTCTGACCAATAAAGGAAAGCATACCAAACGCCGCCTTCACTATCCTATCTACCTGTGACTCCACTTTCAAGGAGCCATGAACCTGCACTCCAAGGTCTCTTTGTTCAGCAACACTCCCTAAGACCTGACCATAAAGTGTGTAAGTCCTGCTAAGATTTGCTTTCCCAAAATGCAGCACCTTGCATTTATCTGAATTAAACTCCATCTGCCACTTCTCAGCCCACTGCTGTTGTAATCTGAGGTTACCTTTTTCGCTGTCCACTACACCTCCAATTTTGGTGTCATCTGCAAACTTATTAACTGTACCTCTTATGGTCACATTCAAATCATTTATATAAATGATGAAAAGTAGTGGACCCAGCACTGATACTTGTGGCACTCCACTGGTCACAGGCCTCCAGTCTGAAAAACAACCCTCCACCACCACCCTCTGTCTTCTCCCTTTGAGCCACTTCCGTATCCAAATGGCTAGTTCTCCCTGTATTCCATGAGATCTAACCTTGCTAATCAGTCTCCCGTGGGGAACCTTGTCGGACGCCTTACTGAAGTCCATATAGATCACATCTACTGCTCTGCCCTCATCAATCTTCGTTGTTACTTCTTCAAAATACTTAGTCAAGTTTGTGAGACATGATTTCCCATGCACAAAGCCACACTGACTATCCCGAATCAGTCCTTGCCTTTCCAAATACATGTACATCCTGTCCCTCAGGATTCCCTCCAACAACATGCCCACCACTGAGGTCAGGCTCACTGGTCTATAGTTCCCTGACTTGCCTTTACTGCCCTTCTTAAACAGTGGCACCACGTTTGCCAACCTCCAGTCTTCCGGCACCTCACCTGTGACTATCGATGATACAAATATCTCAGCAAGAGGCCCAGCAATCACATCTCTAGCTTCCCACAGAGTTCTCGGGTACACCTGATCAGGTCCTGGGGATTTATCCACCTTGAACCGTTTCAAGACATCCAGCACTTCCTCCTCTGTAATATGGACATTTTGCAAGATGTCACCATCTATTTCCCTACAGTCTATATCTTCCATATCCTTTTCCACAGTAAATACTGATGCAAAATATTCACTTAGTATCTTCCCCATCTCTTGCAGCTCCACACAAAGGCCTCCTTGCTGATCTTTGAGGGGCCATATTCTCTCCCTAGTTACCCTTTTGTCCTTAATGTATTTGTAAAAACCCTTTGGATTCTCCTTAATTGTATTTGCCAAAGCTATCTCATGTCCCCATTTTGCCCTCCTGATTTCCCTCTTAAGTGGGAAATCAGGAGGGCAAGGAAGTCCCTACTTCCTTTATACTCTTTTAAGGATTCACTCGATCTATCCTGTCTATACCTGACATATGCTTCCTTCTTTTTTTGAACCAAGCACTCAATTTATTTTGTCATCCAGCATTCCCTATACCTACCAGCCTTCCCTTTCACCCTGACAGGAATGTACTTTCTCTGGATTCTTGTTATCTCATTTCTGAAGACTTCCCATTTTCCAGCCGTCCCTTTACCTGCGAACATCTGCCTCCAATCAGCTTTCGAAAGTTCTGGCCCAATACCGTCAAAATTGGCCTTTCTCCAATTTAGAACTTCAACTTTTAGATCTGGTCTATCCTTTTCTACCACTATTTTAAAACGAATAGAATTATGGTCGCTGGCCCCAAAGTGCTCCCCCACTGACACCTCAGTCACCTGCCCTGCCTTATTTCCCAAGAGTAGGTCAAGTTTTGCACCTTCTCTAGTAGGTACATCCACAAACTGAATCAGAAAACTTTCTTGTACACACTTAACAAATTCCTCTCCATCTAAACTCTTAACACTATGGCAGTCCCAGTCTATGTTTGGAAAGTTAAATCCCTTACCATAGCCAGTAATTTCCCCTTCCTATGTTGTTGGTTCCCATGTGTACAATGACCTCCTGTTGGGCCCTCTCCCCCTTGAGAACATTCTGCACCCTCTCTGAGACATCCTTGATCCTGGCACCAGGGAGGCGACACACCATTCCGATTTTTCGCTGCTGGCCACAGAAACGTCTGTCTGTGCCTCGGACGACATAAGCAAAGTTCACTCACTCACAGGAACAGATTCCAACTGCACAGGCGTCGTCCACACACAGGAAATGGGCCTACCCACAAGGGCACAGCCCACAACCCAACCAGACAAGGCCCGGTCACCTCACTGAGTCATCCTGGAACTCACAGACCTCCTGAACAGCCCCACTGGCCATTTATCCAGCCATTTCAGGAGCCAGTTCTGACAAACAACAGTGCATACTGGCTGCAACTCAGGCAGCACACAGAAATCAGTTCTCCTCGCTGGAGCACAGTGGCTGTGGGGCCAGTCAGCTCAGAGTCAGCCCCCTGGACTGCGGAGATTCCAAATTGGTCAGCCAGGGCTTTCCTGATCGGCCAATCAAGGACCTTGTCGTCAACACGATCCACCTGGTTCCAATCACTACACTGTCCCAAGGTCAGCCCACAATGTCTTCCTGAAGCAGGGAAAGAATTGGAGAGCGTGCTTTAAATTCTGGTTTCCGAGTTCATCCGCTTTCGGAGCGTGTGCAGTGCGCAGCCTGCATCGGGCAAGTTTAAGTGCTGAGGTGATCCCAACTTAAACAGTTAAGCGCAAAGCAGCTGTAAGTTCAGTCAATGCCACAGCCAATCCATTTGGCCGCGAATGAAATTCATGGAAAGCTTGCGACATCAGGCAAATTTTGGGCTAAATGTGGGTCTCCAGCACTTCTGCCTGATTGTCAATGCCAGTCGCACTCAGGACAGGCCAGATGTCAAGGTGCAGATGGTTGGATTCACTGAACCTCTCTTGAAAGGACGAGTGAAAACAAGGCAAAACCATTCGGTTGACTGCGTTCTCCTTTTAAGAGACCGTGTCAAATCTGCCCTGTGATGAACTCAAACCTATTTAGTTCCTGGAAAGTTACTATGTCTTTCTCATCCAAAAGGACTATACAGAGGCCCAGCTCCACCATCGAACCTGCCTGGTTACGCCTCACTGATGAGTGTTTCTTAGTCCCAATCAAATAGGGCCCATACTGTTCCATGGAGTCCTTGGTCACCTAGGTGTGACTGGCACTGTCAATCATGCGGAAATACTTGCGGTTCACCTTTAGTCCAAACTCTGTCTGTAAAGAGTCAATCATCACATTTGCTGAAAATCATCTCCATCTCTACCGCTCTTTGGGGGCTTACGTTGCTGCTGACGTGGACAGGTTCGAGAAGCTCATTTGCCCCACACATCAAAGGCATGCTGTCCACTCACTAATATTAACAGCAGCCATTGGGCTGAATGACATTGCCGGGTCTGGAAGGTTTGGGTTATAAGGAGAGGCGGGATCGGCCGGGACTTTTTTCACTGGAGTGTCGGAGGTTGAGAGGTGACCTGATAGAGGTTTATAAAGTAATGAGGGGCATGGATAGGGTTAATGGGCGGTGGCTTTTCTCTAGGATGGGGGATTTCAAGACTACATTGTTCAGGTGAGAGGAGAGAAATTTAAATAAGACATGAGGGACAAATGTTTTTACACACACAGAGGTTTGTGTGTGGAATGAACTTCCTGAGGAAGTGGTGGATGTGGGTACACTTACAACGTTTAAAAGACACTTAGGCAAGTGCATGAATAGGGAAGGTTTGGAGGGATATGGGCCAGGAGTAGGCAGGCGGGACGAGGTTAGTTTGGGATTATGGTCGGCATGGACTGGTTGGGCCGAAGGGTCTGTTTCCGTGCTGTATGACTCCATGAGTCAGAACCAAATTAAATCAGATATTGAGAAATATTTTGGAGATGAAAAGGTGGGACTGTGTGACGAAGAGTTTGAGGGACTAGCGACTCACATCTTGGACCTGCACTCATACTTATCCCAGATGGACAGGGATGAAAGGCACTTGGATCTTAAACATGAATTAGATTTAAGCACACCTGACTCAGGTGCCAAAGGGCATGGCACAGTACGACAGAGGGCACTCAGACAACAATATTTGGCAATCTCCTTCAGCGTTGAGCTCCCTTCGCATTCTCTCGCCTTCCCAAGAGAGAAACAAACAGCGCACTGGAGGGGGTGCTGTGGGGGGAGACAATGGAAAGGTGTATGTGGAGATGTGAACTGAAAATGTGTTGCTGGAAAAGCGCAGCAGGTCAGGCAGCATCCAAGGAACAGGAAATTCGACGTTTCGGGCATAATTTCCTGTTCCTTGGATGCTGCCTGACCTGCTGCGCTTTTCCAGCAACACATTTTCAGCGCTGATCTCCAGTATCTGCAGACCTCACTTTCTCCTGTGGAGATGTGAAGGTGGATTTAAGATTAGGCAAGAGCAGTACTGGGGCAAAGCAGTCTGACAGGACAGAGAAACCTTGCAGCCCTCCTGGAAGTTCATTACTTGCTTGCAGGCCTTTGTTTTGTCAAATTGTCATGAAATAACGTTACTTCTGTCCAATGAGTTCAACCATACAAAGCATGTATCCTCAAGGGACTTCATTCTCATCCGCTCTCAAAAATATCTGTAACTTCTGATATAAAATGCCATTGTAAATGAGATTTGAAGTGCATTTTGATAGTTCATATTCATGGGGAAGTAATTGGCTTCAATTTAACCTGAAGTGGGTAAGACATGTCCGCCTGCAGACTGAGATGGTTCTCTCTGTCCATTTGAGCATGTCTGTGGCCAATTTGTTAAGAAACATTAGGCTTGTGCGTCTTACTGGAGGCTGATGGGAATTGACATGGCGGTCCAACCAGATTCCACTGCTATATAATTGGTGCATGGGCTCTTTCTTTCCTCTTCGCTGCCCTCTGTCAAACCAACAGGTTGGTTGGGATTTGCAGAGGATGTAATCTTGGACAGTCAACACGAACCCAGCTTATTAACTGACCACACGCTCTTCACTATTGACGGCACCAGCCGTCGGTGGAGCGCAGTTCTGGAAGCAACAGTGCCCCATCAGTCATGTCCCAGCTGGGAGCAAAACCACAGTCAAACACGTCTTCACGCAAACCCGATAGACACGCACGTTGTGGTTGCTTCATCAGATCGTGGTCACAAATGCAACCTCTGGCTGACCTTTCCCACTTGCACTGTACCAATTCACCGCTCTCTGAGCTGTTCAAATTAGTTGACTCAATACAAACAGGACGGCTAATCTGAGGCCTCCTAATCTTAGAGGTCCTAATCGTCTCATTGTCAAGCAGAGAGACCGAGGGGGTGCAGGTACACAGCTCCTTGATAGTGGTACCAAGGGTGGTGAAGAAGGCGTTTGGCATGATTACCTTCATAGAACTATAGAAACATAGAAGGTAGGAGCAGGAGGCGGCCGTTCGGCCCTTCGAGCCTGCTCCGCCATTCCTAACCATCAGGGCTGATCGTCCAACTCAGTCACCTAATCCTGCGTCCTTCCCATAACCTTTGATCCCCAAGTGCTATATCCAGCTGCCTCTCGAACACATTCAATGGTTTGACATCAACTACTTCCTGTGGGAAGGAATTCCACAGGCTCTTTGGGTGAAGAGATGTCTCCTCATCTCTGTTCTAAATGGTCCACCCCAAATCCTCAGACTGGGACCCTTGGTTATGGGTGCACCCATGGATACAGAACTGGCTCAAAGGTAGTAGACAGAGGGTGGTGGTGGAGGGTTGTTTTTCAGACTGGAGCCTGTGACCAGTGGAGTGCCACAAGGATCGGTGCTGGGTCCACTCCATTTTGTCATTTATATCGATGATTTGGATGTTAACACTGGTGTTATAGTTAGTAAGTTTGCAGATGACACCAAAATTGGAGGTGTAGTGGACAATGAAGAAGGTTACCTCAGATTACAACAGGATCTTGATCAGATGAGCCAATGGGCTGAGAAGTGGCAGATGGAGTTTAATTCAGATAAATGTAAGGTGCTGCATTTTGGGAAAGCAAATCTTAGCAGGACTTATACACTTAATGGTAAGGTCCTGGGGAGTGTTGCTGAACAAAGAGACCTTGGAGTGCAGGTTCATAGCTCCTTGAAAGTGGAGTTGCAGGTAGATAGGATAGTGAACAAGGCGTTTGGTATGCTTTCCTTTATTGGCCAGAGTATTGAGTACAGGAGTTGGGAGGTCATGCTATGGCTGCACAAGACATTGGTGAGGCTACCTTCTGATTGTCCTGCTGTGAGAAGGCCATTATTAGACTGGAAAAGGTACAGAAAAGATTCATAAGGACGTTACTGAGACTGGAAGATTTGTGTTATAAGGAGAGGTTGGATAGTGTGGGACATTTTTCCCCTGGAGTGTAGGAGGCTGAGGGGTGACCTTATCGTGGTTTATAGAATCACAAGTGACACAGATAAGGTAAATTGCAAAGGTCTTCTTGCTAAAGTAGGGGAGTTCAAAATGAGTGGGCATGGTTTTAAAGTGAGAGGGGAAAGATTCAAAAGGGATCCGGGTAGCAGTTTTTTCACACAGAGGGTGGTGCGTGTATGGAATGAACTGCCAGAGGAAGTGGTGGAGGCTGGTACAATGATAACATTCAAAAGATATTTGGACAGGTACATGAATAAGAAAGGGTTTGGAGGGAGATGGGCAAGTGGGACGAGTTTAATCTGGGAAACCTGGCTAAACCCAGGTCTCTGTGCTGTCTTGGAGTCTACTGGACTGGTGAAAACATCACATGAGTGGTGTCACCTGATTGACCGTCACATGATCACACATCATGTGATCAAGTCTCCAGGATACATCTCGCCAGAGTTGGCCATCCTGCACGGTCTGCATTGTGATGGTCATTTTACCCATCAAGAAAGGCTTCCTTACTTTGAAAGATAAATACTACCAATATACACTCCCAGCGTAGAGCTTGATCCGCCAGGAGAACTTGTCAGGAATGATTGTGTGAGCTGCACACAATTATCTACCCACTAAATTAATATACGGGATAGCATGGGCTGCACATAGACCAAGTAGAAATGGGCACTGCAGATGGATAACAAAATTGACCTTCCGCACTTGGATCTTTAATCATTCTGTTATACTGTCGCTGTCACAGAGTCAATATGGCACATAGGTCGGCTATTCGGCTATTGAGTCACACCGGCCATCTCTGGAGCCTTCAAACGCTCTTCCAATTCCCTTCGAAAATCATTGATGGTCTCCACTTCCACCATCCCCACAGGCACCAGGTTCTAGATCATTACCATCCAGGGCATAAAAACGTCCTTCTACATACTCACCCCCCTCCTCTCCCACCACAAACAGCCCTCCCCCACTACTGCAACTCTTGCACAACCCTTAAATATGTGTCCCCTAGACCTTTCACCATCGGGCAAATGGGAACAGTTTTTCTGCTCTCAGCGGTCTGAAACAACTCCCCAGGGGTCGGTATCCCGTCACCAACGCGGCGAGTCTACGACACTGATCTAGCTCCCTCAGAGCCAGCTCTGACCCTCCTGTCAGCCAGGGCTCCCTGATTGCATCAGATTAACAGCCCCAGTCGGGGAACTCAGGCTCTATGAGTTCTGGCTGACCTCATTCCAATCACTCCACATTCCTTATCTGAACCCGTCATAATCCTGTAAATTTTTTCAGAAAAATCAAATCTCACTGGAACCACTTTTGCTTCGAGGTCTCTCTAACCTAACACTGGGAGCTGGAATCCCTCGGCGCAGAACCATTCCGGTAAGTCTCCTCTGCCCCTTTTTCAGGGACTCGCTTTCTCTCCTCAAGTGCGGTGACCTGAACTGGTGACAATTATTTCAGAAAGACTTTCAAGTTTCTTTGTGGCCAGCTCCTCCGAGCAGTTGAATTATTCGACAACAGGCGAACTAAATGGGGGATTTCTGTGATACATTTTCAAGAGGTTATGCGATTGGAGTGTGGGTTTTGCAAAGTGAAGAGTCTGTTTCTCTGTGCTGTAAGAATGAGCAAAATGCCTGTGATATTTGTCAAATCAGCAGATGGCAGCGGAAAATTCCTTTGACTGCGCTTTTTTGAGCAATACCTGTACAGAAAGATGAGAAAATCAAAAGGAGTGCCTTTTTTTTTGAAATGTTAATGTATACAGATAAACAGACGATAGCAGAGACAAATGCAATTACTCTGAGTGGTGAACCATTAAAGTGAGATATCTGCAGGCAGATGCCAAGACTAAACTCCCAGCAAACGCAGTGCAGGAGCGGACTTCACAGGCATCGTTAGAACCCAGAACATTTCCATTGCACAAATCACAGTTTTGCAGCGTCCGACTTGAGTCTGGGATTCCTGGGGCAACCTTTGTCACAGAACATCACAGTAGGAAGGGCGATGAAATAGTGCTTTGTGCTTTCTTAAGCTGGGTTTTTTAAAAAAAATACATTCTCTTCAACAGCCTTTTAATATTTTGTGAACTGACTGTCATTATTACTTGAAATGTGCAATTTCACAAGCGTGTGTCTTAAGGAGATCAGTGTCATCCAACAGGCTATAAATTTGATAACTAGCTTTGGCCTGAAGGTAATGATCAGGCAGTATATTTTCTTGCTCATCAACAGGACTGCAGAAAGCATTTTGACTCATTGGGGAACTGGACTGCTTACCCAAACTCACCACAAGCAGAGAAAACCTAACCTTTCATTGGGAGATGCTTCATCCAAGAGTTTAATCATTCAGGCTGGTGACAGCTACCACTGTGGCAAAATGAGATTCACGTAAATCCATGATGGCGGGGGGGGGGGGGGCGGTAACCCACTGCATCACCCTGACATCAGCAAGAGAGAAGAGAGGTGAGAATGGGGATGTGAAGAGAGAGGTCTTAGACATTACTCTAGGGAGCTGCAATTGATAATCTACCCTGTATAAATGACGGAGTTGAAAAGCCTGACTCAGAGAGGGTTCAGAAGAGATTTACCAGGATGTTGCTGGGTCAGGAAGGTTTGAGTTAGAAAGAAAAGCTGGGAACCGTTTTTTTTTCCCCTGGAGGGTAGGAGGTGACCTTATAGAGGTTTGATAAAATCATGAGGGGCAGAGGTGGGGTTAATGGACGGTGTCTTTTCCCCAGGATGGGGGATTTCAAGATGAGGTGGAGCACACTTTTAGTAGTACCCTAGTAGCCACACACGCAGACAACAAGCAACATGAATTCGACTGGGACAACACTACTATCATAGGGCAAGCCAGACAGAGAACAGCCAGGGAATTCCTAGAGGCATGGCATTCATCCACAAACTCCATCAACAAACACATCGACCTGGACCCAATATACCAACCACTACAGCGGACAGCTGAAACTGACACCCGGAAGCGGCAAGGACAGACCACTTTAAATACCGGAAGGAACATCAAAGAAGCGCTTCGCAGGAGGCTCCAGAGCACTGATGATGTCGCCTAGCCAGGGGACGAAACGTTTGCAACAAAAACTTCCAGCTCGGCGAACAGAACCACAACAACGAGCACCCGAGCTACAAATCTTCGCACAAACCTTGAACACTTTTAAGTCAGAAGCCATAGGACACCAGGTTATAGCCCTACAGGTTTATTGGCAATCGTATGCTTTCAGACCACTGCTCCTTTGTCAGGTGAGGTCACTCAAAAGCGTGTGATTTCAAATGAACCAGTTGGACTATCACCTGGCGTTGTGTGCCTTCTGACTCTGTCCACCCCTAGTCCAACACCGGCACCTCCACACCACATTTTCAAGGTGGGAGCTTTAAGAAAGACTTTTTTTTTACCACAGAGGGTGGTTCGCGTGTGGAATGAACTCCCTGGGGAACAGTTACCACATTTAAAAGCCATTTGGATGATACATGACTAGGAGACGTTTGGAGGGACATGGGCCGGGGGCAGGCAGGTGGGACTCAGTTAGTTTGGGATTGTGTTCAGCGTGGATGGGTTGGACCGAAGGGTCTGTTTCCGTGCTATACGTCTCCATGACTCGAGAGAGAAAAAGCAAGCAGCCTCAGGAACAATAGACAGGGAGGGAGGGGAGGAAAAACACATCTGTATTGCCCCGGCAACCATCTAAACAATTTAATGTTCAGTTGTAGCAAAAAAGAATGCATATCCAGACCCAAAATGGCCTGTAATTTATCCAGAACAATAAAAGGAAATATCCTTGCAAACAGATATGCTGCTGCATGTGGAGACTGTTCTAGTTTCAGTCTTTATTATAGGCTTAACAATTGATTTTAAAGATTTTTCAGCCTTTACCTAAGGGGAGTGTCCAGGGGTTAAACGAATACCAGGCTGCGATGAAGGGAAAGAAAATGCAATGTGAAAGGTCAAAATGGACTCTGCACAGCACAGAAGCCATGTTGTGAAGGTTGGCAAAACAGACTGCTCTGACGTTCACTTCAGCTCGAACTGAAAACGATAACATCTTTGGGAAAGTCACAGTCATAGAGATGTACAGCACAGAAACAGACCCTTCGGTCCAACCCGTCCAAGCCCGACCAGATATCCCAACCCAATCTAGTCCCACCTGCCAGCACCCGGCCCATATCCCTCCAAACCCTTCCTATTCATATACCCATCCAGATTCCTCTTAAATGTTGCAATTGTACCAGCCTCCACCACTTCCTCTGGCAGCTCATTCCATACACGTACCACCCTCTGTGTGAAAAAGTTGCCCCTTAGGTCTCTTTTATGTCTTTCCCCTCTCACCCTAAACCTATGCCCTCTAGTTCTGGACTCCCCCACCCCAGGGAACAGACTTTGTCTATTTATCCTATCCATGCCCCTCATAATTTTATAAACCTCTATAAGGTCACCCCTCAGCCTCCGACGCTCCAGGGAAAACAGCCCCAGCCTGTTCAGCCTCTCCCTGTAGCTCAAACCCTCCAACCCTGGCAACATCCTTGTAAATCTTTTCTGAACCCTTGCAAGTTTCACAACATCTTTCCGATAGGAAGACCAGAATTGCACGCAATGTCCACTGCCACAACTGTTGAAACTTGCTGGTTGGATTTACGGACAACTGACTGACCGGTTTTGAAGTCAGTTGCTCAAAATCATGTCTTGCAAGGCCAAAGACCAAACCTTTAATGCTGGAATGGAGATGTGGATGAAAGTATATGCAAACTGCTGCACTCATTTCAGTTTGGACTGTGATATCAACAAGGTGACAGGAAATTTTTAAAATTATTTTCTTTATATATGTTCCTGTGGGGAGGTGGTGGCCTAAAGTCACTGGATTGGCAATTGAGAGTCTCGGGTTCTGGAGATAGGTTTGGGTGCCACCATGGCATATGGTGAAGTCTCAATAATAATTCTTTTAATAACCTGGCCTCATGCTGACCATGAGGTTGTAAAAACTCATTTAGTTCAATAACGTATTTTTAGGAAAGGAAATCTGCCTTCCTCACTTGGTCTGGCCTATTAACTCTACATTCTCAGCAATGGGGCTGATCTTGTCAGCATGCTGCAGCTTTATAGAACTTTAGTCAGGCCACACTTGGAATATTGTGTACAGTTCTGGTCACCGCGCTACCAGGAGGATATGGCTGCTTTGGGAGAGGGGACAGAAAAGCTGTACCAGGGTGTTGAGGGGGTGGATTTTAGCGATAGACTGGGTTTGTTTTCACTGGAACGCAGGAGGTTGAGGGGTGACCTGATAGACGTTCATAAGATTGTGAAAGGCGCGGATAGATTGGGAAGTATGAGGCTTTGTCCCCAGGGTGGAGGGGTCCATTACTAGGGGACACAGCTTCAAGGTGCGGGTGGGGGAGTTTAAAAGAGATGTGCGAGGCAGGTTTTTCACACAAAGGGTGGTGTGTGCCTGGAACGTGATGCCAGAGGAGGGGGTGGGAGCAGACACAATAGCAGCATTCACCCGAGCGAGTACATGAATAGGAAGGGATCTGAGGGATACGGATCCTGTAAGTGAAGACAGTTTTAGTATGGAGGGGCAAAATGTGTCGGGACAGGCTTGGAGGGCCGAAGGGCCCGTTCCTGTGCTGAATTGTTCTTTGTTCTTTATCTTAACTGCTCTCTGGACAAATAAGGATGGTCAATATATGCTGGCCTAGCCAGTGATGCCCTCATCTCATGAATGAAATTTAGAGTCCTTCAGACCCTCAGAATTTTCACTGATGTTGCTGTTGTGATGTTGAGAAACAGGAAAGCCATCAGGACCAATCTGGGAACAATCTGAGTACCGTTTCCATGGCAGTACGCATTTTTACCACATACCTGGACAGTGGCTCTGTGCCTTGATTTAACCCACACGGCCAATACCAATGTCGTAAAGGGTTATGACTGCCTATGCCGCCCAGCTTACTTTCAGAAAGAAAGCAACATAAAGGAAACGAAAGGAAAGGAGAGATTTTTGAAAAAAGGGAATGGATAAGAGGGAAGAGAGAGAGAGAGAGAGAGAGAGAAAGAAGATAGGAAGAGAAAAGGAAAGAAAGAGAGGAAAAAAGAGAAAGGGAAAGAGAGAGAGGAAGGGGAAAGTAGAAGAATGGAGAAGAGAGAGATAGAAAGAGGGACAGTGAGAAAGAAATAGAACGTTTAAAAATTCTAGAGTCATTTTTGACCTGAAATGTTCAAACCACTGCTGGTTATGAAGCTTGAACCAACTTTGAGCTCAGACAGCCGGTTGCCCCCATCAAACAGCACATTCGAGTGCCCCTTTTTGCTCTTGACAGCAATGTCACAGACAGTCATCACAGAGAAATGCCTGTGGATTCCCAACATAGGGTCCGTACTAGAGCGGGTGGAGCCATGATGGAGTAAACGCTGGCTGCCAGCAGGATTGGACTGGGCAGTGAGGCTCCCTGTAGTCAAATAGCTCACTATGTCTGACGGTCAAGGCCACACTCGAGGAGTGGGCATCTTAACAAGAGGCCAGGGTCGACCGCGCTGGATTTCAGTCAGGACTCCACTAACAAGTGTTGGAGACAGGCTTGCTCTGCCAGATGGGAGGGGAATATTAGGCGGTAGGGAAATGCACTTGAATGTTGCGGCTCTGTCTCCCTCGACGCCATTCGTTTTGTGCAAACCTGACGCTTTGAATCACTTGGACACAGATCAAACAAACTGGCTCCTATTGATTGTGCCCATGTTGCACACAGTAGTGGAGGTCTCCTTAATGTGCAGCGTGAAACTAGCTTTCAGAAGGTGTCAGGTAATCACACCTTCAAACAGCAGCCAGTGGCCTGGGGAGCAGGGAACCAAGTGTGGATTCCAATCAGCTTTACAAGATCAATGTTTAGCGTGCAGTTAAAGCTAATCCTTTCTCACATCCTTGAACAAACGCCGCAACGATCGGTCTTGACTGAAATGAGAGAGAGAAAAAAAAGCACATAAATCTCCAAACTCCGGCCCTTAGCAACAGCAGTGGAGTGGGAGCCTGAGGAGTCAAAACACAATCTGAAAACAATAAAACAATCAAGGCCTTATCAGAGGCCTTCGGTCGAACAAAATGGCCACACTGCTGTCAAGGGTCTTGGGATTAATTTCATAATAGTGTTTTTTCCCCCCCCTCAAGAGAAAATGATGCCGGAAATGGAATAAACTGGACTTGCAATGGAGGAGAAAGTAAGACCTATCGGAAAGATGTTGTGAAACTTGAAAGGGTCCAGAAAAGATTGACAAAGGATGTTGCCAGGGCTGGAGGGTTTGAGTTATAGGGAGAGGCTGAATAGACTGGGGCTGTTTTCCCTGGAGTGTCGGAGGCTGAGAGGTGATGTTATAGGAAAAGCCCATCAGGTTCACAAATGGAAGGAAACTGTCATCCTTACATAGTCTGGCCTATATGTGACTCCAGACCCACAGCAGGGTTGGAGGGTTTGAGCTATAGGGAGAGGCTGAACAGGCTGGGGCTGTTTTCCCTGCAGCATCAGAGGTTGAGGGGTGACCTTATAACGGTATACAAAATTATGAGGGCCATGGATAGGGTAAATAGACAAAGTCTTTTCCCTGGGGTCGGGGAGTCCAGAACTAAAGGGCATAGGTTTAGGGTGAGAGGGGAAAGATATAAAAGAGACCTACAGGCAACTTTTTCACACAGAGGGTGGTACATGTATGGAATGAGCTGCCAGAGGATGTGGTGGAGGCTGGTACAATTGCAACATTTCAGAGGCATTTAGATGGGTATATGAATAGGAAGGGTTTGGAGGGATATGAGCCGGGTGCTGGCAGGTGGGACTAGATTGAGTTGGGATATCGGGTCGGCATGGACGAGTTGGACCGAAGGGTCTGTTTCCGTGCTGTACATCTCTATGAGTGCAGATGCTGGAGATCAGAGGCAAGAGTGTGGTGCTGGAAAAGCACAGCGGGTCAGGCAGCATCTGAGGAGCAGGAGAATCGACGTTTCATCAGGAAAGACTTTCAATGTACCAACTGTGTACACCTCATTCTCACCAAACTCTCCGGCATGACTGACCCTCAAGCCAAGTGCTGTCCACAGGCGCCATTTTATGCCTTCAGTTGCCCTTCCCACATTTTGAAACCATTCATTCTCAGGATTGGGGGGGGAGGCAAGTATCAGTGGCCATCTCTAGTTGCCTTTCACAAGGTGACGGCGAGCCACGTTCTTGGGACCACTGCGTCTGTGTGGTGTAGGTACATCTCCCATGGTTCGATAACAGAGTGGCTTGCTGGAGCCATTTCAGAGTCAACCACATTTCTGTGAGTCTTGAGATAGGTTCAGGGCACGATCCAGTAAGCAAGGCAGGATTCCTTCCCCTGTACACCCAGTTGGATTTTGACAACAACCCAGTCATTTCATGATCATTATGAACGGGATGAGCCTTTTATTCCAGATTTATTAATCAGTTGGGAAATGGACAAAGCAAGCTCAGAAAACCCTGCAAGAGTGAGTAATCTAAAAAAAAACTGAGTCCCGAGTGAAGTTGGCCGTTTTACATGGTCTCTATGCACTGAACAACACCTACAGGATTCCTCACAAGAGCGTACAATCATGAAGGCAAAAGGATGTTCAGCCTCCCGCACAAATGAGGGATGGGGAAGAAGGTTTAATATTGGTATGATGCCAGGCGATACATCCCGATGACTGGTGGCCTTAAACCCATCATGGGTTTGTGCGGTAGCTGTGTGCAAGCGATCATCTGATCAGGCTCATCATTGCTACACAACAGTGCCTGAGTCCACATGCCAACCAATCAGCACTCTTCTCTTAAGCAGTCTAAAAGTTGGTTTTTCCCCTTACATTAGTATTCTGGTAAACTACGAGACAAACAAAATACTCAAGTTATAGAGATGTACAGCACAGAGACAGACTCTCTGTTCCAATCCATCCCTAAATTAAGGATTAGATTCCCTACAGTGTGGAAACAGGCCCTTTGACCCAATATGTCCACACCGACCCTCCGAAGAGTAACCCACCCAGACCCATTTCCCCCCCTGACTAATGCACCTCACACTACAGGCAATTTAGCATGGCCATTTCACCTAACCTGCACATTTTTGGACTGTGGGAGGAAACCGGAGCACCCGGAGGAAACCCACGCAGACACGGGGAGGAGAATGTGCAAACTCCACACAGACAGTTGCCCGAGGCGGGAATTGAACCCAGGTTCCTGGCCCTGTGAGGCAGCCGTGCTAACCACTGAGCCACCATGCCACCTTCTAGCCCCATTTGCCAGCACTTGGCCCGTTTCTCTATTTATATACCCGTCCAGATGCCTTTTAAATGTTGTAATTGTACCAGCCTCCACCCCTTCCTCTGGCAGCTCATTCCATACAGGTACCACCCTCTGCGTGAAAAAGTTGCCCCTTAGGTCTCTTTTATACCTTTCTCAAGTTCTCTGCCATCAAACTACTATCTTTCATTCTTTTCCTTTAATTGGTATGTGTGTGCAAGTTTCGAAGGGTATATATTTATTCTGTCATCTTTCAAACTGTTAATAAACTTGATTAAGTCTTGTGTTACAGTCAGTCAGTGGGTTCATTGTTTGTTAAAGAAACCTAGTTGGAGGATTCGCATTCTGAAACAGATAGATTGGTGTATGGCCATTATTTATAATCCTTTTTTTTAAAACACGCTTTGTGGAGTACTGGGATATTCCTCCTCTATCAGTTGTCACATGATTATAAGAAGGACTTGTTCACTAAGTGCGCACCTCTTTCCCCTAATGCTTTTGGATGGTGATAGAGACGCACAAAATATGAACTGAATGGATTACTGACTTCATAGGAAAAGAACTGATAAAATGCTTTAATTTACAGTGAGGAGGTGGTGTAAAATGATTTGCAGTGTGCTACTGCTTGGCTGTTTTTTTTTCCCCCTGCAATGTTTTTCTTCGTCTGAGGGTAAAATGACTTACGTTTTCATCAACTGAGTGTGACAGCTGCTGGAACGGTTCTGTCGCGCACAGCCATACAGTTGTGGCTGGAGACAACTTATCACTCCGACCCCGTGAGTCAACAGCTCAATATTGATGGCCGAGGCTTCAGGAGCGAGGGGGCTCGGCCTGCGACCTTGCAAAGCCTTCGCTCTCACGGGACTGCAAAGGATGGCATTCGAGTACGCGTACATTTTTCTCCAGACTCAATCTCAATCGGGGGAATCGTCCTTTTCAGGGGCGGGGTTCGGTTGGCTGGGTTGCAATGTCAAGGTCAACAGCGTAAATTCGGTCCCTGCCTTAGCTGAGGTCACCATGCAGGTGCCCACCTCCTCAACCCCCCCTCCCTTCGCCTGAGGCCTGTTCAGCCTCAGGTTAAACCACGGTTTCTATCCGGAATGGGAGAGCAGCCCAACAACTGCCACTTTACCTGTACCTTACATTTCTTCGGAGTGAATAATGCTCGGAAGAAGTCCAACACCTCACCCTTATTCTCTCTCCTCCCCCACTGAGTCCTTTCCGGCGCACAGCTCCCTAGAAATCTAGCGTCCACCCACCCAATCTGTCACTCTTTGTATAAAGAGCTTGAACAGGAAGCATAACCAATCCGTTCGGCCAGTCACTTAATCACAGTCGACTCCATGACACTGACCCCCCCACCCTGCCCCTCTATTTCTGTAACATTCTCAAGGTTATGAGGACTCTGTGTTTCTTCAATTCCAGCCTCTTAGAACATGGATACATAGAGCAGTACAGCACAAGAACAGGTCCTTCGGCCCATCACATCTGTGCTGACCGTGATTCCATTCGAGACTAATCCCACCTGCCTGCACATGGTCCATAGCCCCCTACACCCTGTCCGCTCATGCGTCTGTCTGAATGCCATTTGAATGTGGCTATTACAGGCTGCACGGTGGCACAGTGGTTAGCACTGCTGCCTCACAGCGCCAGAGACCTGGGTTCAATTCCCACCTTGGGTAACTGCCTGTGTGGAGTTTGCACATTCTCCCCGTGTCTGTGTGGGTTTCCTCCAGGTGCTCCAGTTTCCTCCCACAGTCCAAATATGTGCGGGTCAGGTGAATTGGCTATGCTAAATTGCCCATAGTGTTCGGTGAAAGGGTAAATGTAGGGGAATGGGTCTGGGTAGGTTGCACTTCAGCGGGTCAGTGTGGACTTGTTGGGCCGAAGGGCCTGTTTCCACACTGTAAGTAATCTAATCTGCTTCTTCCACCTCCCCTGACTATGCCTTCCAGGCACACATCACCCTCTCGGTGTCGAAACCTTGTCCCGCACATCTCCTTCCAACTTTCCCTCTCACACCTTCAACCTATGTCCCTTGGAATGTGGCATTTCCACCCTATCCACGCCTCTCCTAATTGTATAAGCTTTTACCAGGTCGCCCCCCCCTCCCCCCCCACGCCCCCCTCAGCCTCTGAAGCTCTAGCAAAAACAATCCAAGTTTGTCCAACCTCTCCTGATGGCCAACACACTCCAGTCCAGGCAACATCCTGGTAACCTCTTTCACACCCTCTCCAAAGCCACCATATCCTTCCGGCAGTGTGACGACCAGAACTGCACGCAACATTCCAAGTATGGCCTAACTCAAGTTTTATACAGCTGCAACATGGCTTGCCAATTTTTATACTCTCTGCCCCAGTCAATGATGCCAAGTACGCCATACATCTTCACTCCCACCTTAACCACTTGGGTCGCCATTTTCAGGGAGCTCTGGGCTTGCACTCAGAGATCCCATTGTATATCCAGTTGCCATGGACTGGTTGGACCCAAGGGACTGTTTCCGTGCTGGATGACTCTATGACTCCGAAGGTGCTTGCCGTTTACTGTATGCTTTCCTGTTGCATCTAACCTCCCAAAATGCATCATCTTGTTCATGTTAAACTCAATCTGCCATTTCTCTGCTCAGTTTTCCAACGGGTCTGCATCCTGCTGTATCCTTTGACAACGACCCACGACTCCACGAATTTCTATGTCGTCTGCAAACTTTTCAGGCAGGCCACCTACACTTCCATCCAAATCATTTCTACAGATATTACGAACAGGAAGAGGTCCCAGCACTGATCCTGTGGAACACCACCAATCACAGAACAGGAGTCAGCAAACAGCCCTCCATAACTACCCTCTGTCTTCTGTGAGCAAGTGAACTTACCAACTTACTGTGGATCATATAGAACACAGAACAATACAGCACAGAACAGGCCTTTAGGCCCTCGATGTTGCATCGGCCTGTGAACTAATGTAAGCTCACCCCCCCTACTCTATCCCATCATCATCCATGTGTTTATGTGACTTAATCTTCTGGACCAGCCCCCCCCCCATGAGTGACCTTGTCAAATGCTTTCGTGCATCCTCCAAATATTATCATTCTCCGACCAGGAACGGTGTCTTCAGTTGTCCGAGCTCTCAGCTTCCCCACACGTCTCTCCCTCGCTCTCCTCTTGGAGTTTCGGGGCACCCATCCTAATATCTTCGGTTCGGTGCCAATTTTCACGCGGCTGTCTTACTTCATTAAAAAAGTGCTGTTAAAAATGGATAGCGCAACACATAAGCGCCAACGCCCCCTCCCCCCAAAAAAAATAATTCACTGCCCAAGGATCACGCGAGGGAACCACGGCCAATTTTCACCCCCTTTATTTGACACCCAACCACATCACCTCGGTTGCCATTTTGATCGGACAGTTAGCTCGGCAACAGGAGAGCAGGGTCAGTGCCTCATTTGGATGACTCAATTGCATTCTGCTTTACACACTCATCCATCAATTGCTTGTTGGAAAATCCCGGTTTAAGAGGTAGGTTTCCCTCACGATATCTTTCGCTAGCCATCAGTAATCCTCTTGAAACAGTGGGAGACAACCAAACACTCTACGAGCTGAAGAGGTAACCCCTCTTTTAACTCGATGGTGCTGACTGCATGCCACGCCACTAGAACGAGCCCACTTGATGGCAACATTTTAAAATTGAAATTTCAAGTCAAGAACTAAAGTGCACTCATCCAAAAATTATCACCTGGTACAGGGTTTACGCTAAGGTGAAGAATTTAATTCAGAGAAATGTGAAAAAAATATCAGCCTGGCTTGTTCTTGGATTGTTGCTCATTTATCAGCTCAGCACGACAATGGCGTTCAGCTGCTTAACAGCGGGCTCTACACACATATCACGCTTGTCATTTCATACAGTCTTCCACCAGTTTACCACCTCAGGGTCAATGCACCCAACATATCCATGGAACAGTCATAATGATAGCCCCAGAGAAGTACAAGATATTGCTTAGAAGTTGAAGCTTATTGGTTAGATTCCCTACAGTGTGGAAGCAGGCCCAGCGGGTCCACACCAACCCTCCAAAGAGTAACCCACCCAGACCCATTTCCCCCTTAACACTATGGGCAACTTAACTTGGCCAATTCACCTAACCTGCGTGTCTTTGAACTATGAGAGGAAACCCACACAGACCCAGGGAGAACGTGCAAACTCCACACAGACAGTCGCCCCAAGGCTGGGATCAAACCCGGGTCCCCTGGCGCCGTGAGGCAGCAGCGCTAACCACTGCGCCACTGTGCCACCCCTTGTCTTGTACTCACCAAAACGATGACATGGCAAACAGACTTGGGGGGGAAGAAAAAAGAGATAACAGTCAAAAATTGAGGAAAAACAGAAGTTGCTGGAGAAACTCGGTGGGCCAGCCAGCATCTGTGGAGAGAGAGAGAGGGGTGGGGGGGGGGGGGGCGGAGAGAGAGGGAGAGAGAGAGAGAGAGAGAGAGAGAGAGAGAGAAAGAGAGAGGGGGGGGAAGAGAGAGAGAGAGAGAGAGAGAGAGAGAAAGACAGAGTTAATGTTTCAAGTTTGACCCAACTCTTTGTTTGAATTGAAAGGGGTGGCATTTGTAGACAGAGGCAGAGGAGGACTGAGCGCAACAGATTATGAGGGGGTCCAGAGCAAAAGACTAGGTGTGAATGGCAATGAAGGAGTAATTGAGATCGAAACAGGGTGTTAATGAGACATGCGAAAAGAAGAAGACCGTAGACTGTTCTGGAAGGTGGTAAAGAAGGCAGATGGGTATGCTTGCCTTTATCGGTTGGGAAACTGGGTACATGAGCATGGATGCCATGTTGCAGCTTTATAAGACTTTGATTAGGCTGCTCTTGTGTTCCATTCTGACCACCACATGACAGGAAGGATGTGGAGGCCTTGGAGAGGGTGCAGAAGAGGTTTACCAGGATGCTGCCTGGTTTAGAGGGTATGGGCTACAAGGGGAGGCCAGAAAAACTCGGGTGGCTTTCTCTGGAACGACGGCAGGTGAGGGGAGACCTGATAGAAGGCTATAAAATTATGGGATGCGTAGCTAGCATTGAGGGTCAGAATCCTTTTCCCAGAGTTGAAATGTCAAATTCTAAGGGCCACGCATTTAAGGTGGGAGGGGGAAAGATCGAAGGAGATGTGAGGGGCAAGGAGTTTACACACAGAGTGGTCAGAGTGTGGAACGTGCTGCAAGGGGTGGTGCTGGGGGCAGGTACGATTGGGGTGTTGAAGGGACTTTTAGATACGTGCATAAATATGCAAGGAATGCAGGGATATAGAGAAAGGGCAGGCAGAAGGGATCAGTTTAATTTGGTCTGAAAATGTGTTGCTGGAAAAGCGCAGCAGGTCAGGCAGCATCCAAGGAACAGGAGATTCGACGTTTCAGGCATAAGCCCATCTTAGGGCTTATGCCCGAAATGTCGAATCTCCTGTTCCTCAGATGCTGCCTGACCTGTTGCGCTTTTCCAGCACCACATTCTCAACTCTGATCCACAGCATCTGCGGTCCTCACTTTCCCCTCCAGTTTAATTTGGTGTCAGGCTTGGTCCAATATTGTGGGCTGTTCCTTTACTACGTTGTTCTCTGTTCTAAATCTATCTTGTTCCCCCCTCATTCTTCTAAATTCCAATGAGTATAATCCCATTTTAGATTAGGAGTGGTCTCAGTGAGGGGCTTTTGCCCGAAACGTCGATTCTCCTGCTCCTCGGACGCTGCCTGACCTGCTGTGCTTTTCCAGCACCACTCTAACCTTGACTCTAATCTCCAGCATCTGCAGTGCCCAGTTGATAATCCCAGTCTACTCAATCTCTCCTCATAGAATCAACCGAGTGAGCTTCCTGTGCAGGCCCTCCAGTGCCGGTACGTTCTGACCCAAGCCAGGGGATCCAAACTGCCCACGGTGCGGTAGGGTCCACAGTTAGATTGCTCAGAAATGAGGGAACGGATCTCGCCTTTAAAAAGTGTTGGCAATGAGTCGTGCCCCGAATGGTTTCAAAGTGAACACAGGGAGTGCGCAGATTATTGGCAGCTACCTCCCCAGGCCAAGTTGTTGCCTCGCGAAGTTGCCTTTCTGTTCCTCCGCGCCGTGGCTGGGTTCACCTCCGTCGAGGGAGTGGAGGCAAACCCACCGCAGGAAGACGGGCGGTGAGAGCCCGTCAGTTGGCACAGTCCTTTTCCAAAGGGTTTTAAATTCAGTCTGCGTCAGGAGGAAGAAACAGCGAGAAAGTAATTTAAAATGGAAGAATTGCAACAGCGCGGTGATTCACACAATCTCACGAGCCACGAGAGAGATAAAGGACACAGTTGGGTTGTAAGCTGCTTATCATTGGGAGGTTGGTCTCACAGATACATTGGGAACAAAGGTTTTTCACTGTGATTCGCTGCAGCGCTAAAGTAGGGATACAAGCAATATGCTGGGAGCCTGACCATGAATGTGGCCCTCTCCAGCCAAGCACGATACAATTAGCAGCATCTGGCCAATTCAGCCAAGTTTAGATAAGCCCCTAACATGAAATTGCCTAATTATTCAACAGAGTCACTTCATTTAACTCTTGGCTGCAAATGGAATGGTTGCTTCGGGACTCACATTCAGGCTGTTTCCTCTTCGTTTGGCGCCCCCAGCGGGTGATGTTTCCCACCAGAGGCACTGGCAAGGCCTCACGCCCCGGAATGGATCAGGGGAGCGAGTCCCGGGACTGGAATTTGCCGAGGGATTCCCCCTCCGCCAAGTGTGCCACGGGAGCTGCAATCCCTCCCCGGTCCCGCAGGCCCAGCCCATCAGCAAACAGTGGAAGCAGTTTGGGGGGGTCGGGGGGGGGGAACAGTTCCTTCTGGAAGATGGGGGCGACTGCCCCTGAAAGGCCCATGGGGAGTGACTCATCAATCTCCCCGTCGAGTGAGGTCCCTTGGGAATAGGCCTGCCCAGCCGGGACTCATCACCTGAGCCCTTGGCTGGGACCAGTGTTGCAATGGATAGTGCATCAGACTAGGTGTCAGAAGATTGGAGGTTCAACTCCTGCCTGGCTCGAGGGTGGTTTACAACACGTAAGGGTCCACTTTTGTGGGAGCGTCCTGACCATCGGACCAGGAGGCCTGGGTTCAAGTCCCACCCGCTCCAGAGGTGTGTAATAACATTTCTGAACAGGTTGATTCGAAAAATAGATTACTAAAAAAAACTCCCTTCCAACTCCATTTTGATTTTGTCCCTTCCCTCTCTCCCTACACCTCCTCACCTCCAATGGCTTGCACAGCCTATCATGGCCTTGCTTATAAATATTCCTGATGAAGGGCTTGTGCCCGAAACGTCGAATTTCTTGTTCCTTGGATGCTGCCTGACCTGCTGCGCCTTTCCAGCAACACATTTTCAGCTCTGATCTCCAGCATCTGCAGTCCTCACTATCTCCTTGCTTATAAATATGCAGCTGGTGACATAGGCGATCTACTGGAGGTGCTTCACAGTTTATAAAAAAACTGTCACGGTGATTTGCTTGTGGGAAAGCCATTCGGTTGTGTGTGAGAACACTTCCGGATATTAAAACACCAGGGAAGGAAAAAACCAGCACAGGCCCGGGGATCCATCTGTAGTACTGTCTGTCCCAGACAGGGCCTAACCTAAGCACGAGTTATGGCTGGATTTTGCTGTTCAGCAATAAATGATGCTCCTTTCTCGTCGGGTTTCCCAAGTTATCACACGCTCCCGAGATGTGGATCTCACTGGCCAGGCCAACGTTTATTGCCTATCTTTAATCGCCCTTGTGTTGGCACAATCTCGGTTTGGTCCACTGAGTGACTTGTTTGGCCATTTCTGAGGGCAGCTAAGAGTTAGCCACATTGTCGTGGGTCTGGGGTCACGTGTATCGTTAGAAGCATCAGAGAATCCGTATAGTGTGGGAGCGGACCATTCAGCCCATCACGTCCATACTGACCCTCTGAAGAGCATCCCACCCAGACCCACCCCGCAACCCTGTCCCTGTAACCCTGCATCCGTCATGGCTGACCCACCCTAGTCTGCACGTCCCTGGGCACAATGGGACAATTTCCCATGGCCAATCCACTCTAACCTGCACACAGAACATAGAACATAGAAAAGTACAGCACAGAACAGGCCCTTTGGCCCACGATGTTGTGCTGAGGTTTAATCCTAATGTAAAATATAATAACCTACGCACCCCTCAACTCACTGCTATCCATGTGCATGTCCAGCAGTGGCTTAAATGTCCCTAATGACTCTGTTCCCACAACCACCACTGGCAACACATTCCATGCATTCACAATTCTCTGTGTAAAGAACCTACCTCTGACGTCCCCTCTATACCTTCCTCCTAATCTCTTCAAACTATGACTCCTTGTGCCAGTCAGTCCTGCCCTGGGGAAAAGTCTCCGGTTATTATCTCTATCCATGCCTCTCATTATTTTGTTCACCTCGATCAGGTCTCTCTCTTCCTCCTTCTCTCCAGAGAGAAAAGTCCGAGCTTATTCAACCTTTCTTCATAAGGCAAGCCCTCCAGTCCAGGCTGCACCTTTGGACTGTGGGAGGAAACTGGAGCACATGCAGACAGGGAGAACATGCAAACTCCACCCAGACAGTCGCCTGAGACTGGAATCAAACCCAGGTCCCTGGCGCTCTGAGGTGGCAGAGCTAACCACTGAGTCACCATTGGGCTTATCAGGCCCAAATCGGCGCTCGGCAAGAGAAATTCAACTCTCCTGACAAAACGGCCCTTTCCTTGGAACCCTGTACACGGGTTTCCCTTCAAGAAATGATCTAATTTCCTTTTTTGGAAATCACAACTGAATCTAGCTTCACCACTGTCCCAGACAGCACGTTCCATATCCGAATCACTCTTGACATAAAGATGGCTTCCATGTTGGCCAGACTGGGTAAAGATGGCAAATTGGTATTCTCAAAGGATATGAGAGAACCAAATGGATTCTGACAACAGTCTGGGAGCTTTGTGGTCACCATCGCTGATAGCTTTGGAATTCCAATTTCATTAAAATGTCACTGAACATAAATTTCTTCATCTGCTGTGGAGGGACCTGAACTTATGTATCCAAATCACAAGCACAGGCTTGTGAATTACTAGTCTAGTAACATAACTGCAACACTACCAACTCTGCACTCTATGGTGTTGCAAAGTGTTTTTCCAGTATTCTCTGTGGGGACTTGCTCTCATCTGATTTCATTATCTTCCCAATCACTAACAATGACTTCTCTTATAGAGTCACAGGGAAAACAGACACTCCGGTCCAACCCGTCCACGCCAACCAGATATCCCAACCCAATCTAGTCCCACCTGCCAGCACCCGGCCCATATCCCTCCAACCCTTTCTATTCATATACCCATCCAAATGCCTCTTAAATGTTGCAATTGTACCAGCCTCCACCACATCCTCTGGCAGCTCATTCCATACACGTACCACCCTCTATGTGAAAAAGATGCCCCTTAGGTCTCTTTTATATCTTTCCTCTCTCACCTTAACTTTTGCCCGCACCCAGGGAAAAGACTTTGTCTATTTACCTTATCCATGCCCCTCATTATTTTGTAAACCTCTATAAGGTCACCCCTCAGCCTCCGACACTCCAAGGAAAACAGCCCCAGCCTGTTCAGCCTCTCCCTGTAGCTCAGATCCTCCAACCCTGGCAACATCCTTGTAAATCTTTTCTGAACCCTTTCAGGTTTCACAACATCTTTCCGATAGGAAGGAGATCAGAATTGCTCGCAATATTCCAACAGTGATCTAACCAATGTCCTGTACAGCCGCAACATGACCTTCCAACTCCTGTACTCAATACTCTGACCAATAAAGGAAAGCATACCAAACGCTGCCTTCACTATCCTACCTACCTGCGACTCCACTTTCAAGGAGCTATGAACCTGCACTCTAAGGTCTCTTTGTTCAGCAACACTCGCTCTCCATGTTATATTCAACGCTCCATAAATCTGAAGTCATCCAAAACTCTGCTGCCCACGTTGGAACGGACACTGGGTTCTGTTCACCCAGTACCACCAGCATGTCTGTCAACTGTTGTGGTTCTGTTCGCCGAGCTGGGAGTTTTTCTTGCAAACGTTTTGTCCCCTTTCTAGGTGACATCTTCAGTGCTTGGGAGCCTCCTGTGAAGCGCTTCTGTGCTGATTCCAACGGCATTTATACTGGTTTGAATCTGCCACTTCCGGTTGTCAGTAGCTGTCCGCTGCAGTGGCCGGTATATAGGGTCTATGTCGATGTGTCTGTTGATCGAATTCGTGGATGAGTGCCATGCTTCTAGGAATTCCCTGGCTGTTCTCTGTTTGGCCTGTCCTATAATGGTGGTGTTGTCCCAATCGAATTCATGTTGTTTGTCATCTGAGTGTATGGCTACTAGGGATAGCTGGTCGTGTCGTTTCGTGGCCAGTTGGTGTTCATGGATGCGGGTTGTTAGCTGTCTTCCTGTTTGTCCTATGGAGTGTACAAATCTTCTCACAAACTTTGATGTTTGTTGACCTCTTGCTGCCAGTGCCTTGATTTTAAGATGCCCAATCGCGATTTCACATTCCTCTCCCTCTCTCTATAATCCTCGCCAACTGTGCAATTCTCCGAAACATCAGCGCTCTTCCAATCCCGGAATGTTGCCCATTGCTCCACAGTTGGTGATTTGCATCTTTGCCTCTCTTCATCACTTTTCTTCTTTAAAACATTCATTCGAAACCAAGCCGCTGGTCATCTGCAGCAATATCTCCTGATAGGTTTTCAGCAACACCAAATGGACAGCAGCAGTTTCAGAACCACACTCTGTCAAGGGGCATTTAGAGATGGGGAATAAATGGGTCAGCCAGCGATGCAAACTTTGCATTAATGGATAAAAATGTGGCTTATTGTCATAGAGTCATGCAGTGCAGAAACAGACCCATCAGTCCAACTCGTCCATTCCAACCACGTTTCCTAAACTCAACTAAACCCATCTTCCTGCTTGAAATAGCTGCACAGAGCCTGGTATCTGAGCAGACAACGCCCTCAACTGAGGAGCCCCTTCTGAATCTCCTGTCAGCCAGGGCTCCCTGATTGGCCCAGGTTCACAGCCCCAATCAGGGATCTCAGTCAATCACTGATTGGCCCAAATCCCTCTCAATGTTTCCTATTCACATACCTGTCCAAATGTCTTTTAAGTGTTCTCAATGAATCCGCATCTACCACTTCTTTGGACAAATCATTCCACACACAAACCACTTTCTGTGTGAAAACGTTGCCCCTTGGGTCCCTTATAAATCTTTTCCCCTCATCTTAAAAATATGCCCTCTAGTTTTGAACTCCCCTACCCTCGGGGTAAGGCCACTGTTATTCACATTATCCATACCCGTTCATTACCTTATAAACCTCTCTAAGGTCACCGCTCAACTCCCTGTGCTCCAGTGAAAAGTGTCCCAGCTTCTCCTTATACCTCAAACTCTCCAGTCTTGGTAATGTCCTTGCAAATCTTTTCTGCACCCCCCCCCCCCTCCAATTTATCATCTCCTTCCTATAGATAATGCCCCTATGAATCATCTGAGGATGTTTGACATTAAAGGGGCTACATAAATGCAAGTTTTTAGTTGAGAGTCGCCCTGGTATGGAGCACGCTCCTTTCCGAGTCAAAAAGGTCCCTGTGCAGAACCTCAACATGGCGTCTAGGCTGAAGCGTTAGGGAAGGACAGAGAGAGTGCTGCACTGTTGGAGGTCCCTTGCAGATCGGACAAGACATCAAGGTGCTATTTACCGGTTCTAGTGCTTGTCTAGGATCTCACAGCAAGAACCCAAGGCGGTTCACTAATTGTCCGAGCCAACATTGCTCACTCAACTGACATTAGATCAGAAGTTATGCAGTCTCCTTTCCCTCGTGAATCTTGTGTACAAAACAGCAGGGGTTTTTTTTTGCCTACGAAACAATCACTGCGTCTACAAAGTAAGTGAAACAATCCGAGATGCTTTGGAGTAACTAGGCCGATTGGCCAGGGTTAGGTCATCATGTGACATAGAGTCAGAGTCATACAGCACAGAAACAGACCCTTCGGCCCAACCGTCCATGTCGAGCGACCATAATCGCAAGCTAACCTAGTCCCACCTGCCTGCTCCGTATCCCACCAAATCTTTCCTATTCATGTCCTTATCCAAGTACTGCTTAAACATTGTAACTATACCCGCATTCGCCACTTCCTCAGGATGATCATTCCACACTCTGTGTAAAACAGTTGCCTCTCATTGTCTTTTTAAAATCTTTCTCCTCTCACCGTAAAACTATGCCCCCGAGTCTTGAACTCCCCCATCCCAGGGAAAAGACACCTGCCAATCACCTTACCTATACCCCTCATGATTTTATAAATCTCTATAAGGTCACCCCTCAGCCTCCAACACTCCAGGGAAAAAAGTCCCAGCCTCTTCTTATAACTCAAGTCTCCCATACCTGGCAACATCCTGGTAAATCTCTTCTGAACCCTTAATAATATCCTTCCTGTAACTGGGTGACCAGAACTGGACACAGTATTCCAGAAGAGGCCTCACCAAGGTCCTGTACAACCCCAACATGACTCATCAACTCCGATACTCGGAGGTCTGAGCAATGAAGGCAGGGGTGCTAAACGCTTTCTGCACCACCCATTTCACCATGACATTTGTTGTGAACAAATGCACAATTCTATTTGCCATAATGCCAACCTCGACTGAGATTTACATGATCATTTCCCTCCTGTGTTGCATGGAACAAATGGCCCGTCAATCATAGAATCTCTCGAGTGGGGAAGAAGGCCATTCGGCCATTCGAGTCAGTACCGACCCTCCGAAGAGCATCCCAACTCTCCCTCCAACTCTATTTTGATTTAATCCCTGCCCTCCCCTTCACTTTTTTGATCACGCAGCACGGCCCCTTGTTGAGAAGGGCACTGCTTGTCACTGGCCACTCTGGAGTTTCCTCTCTTCCTGGTGGTGAAACTTGAATAAAGATTTGTCCACCTGCTGTCTTTCACTGGGTCTCCCACCTGCACACACACGACACGGCTGCCCGGGGAAAAAGAAGTGTGGGGAAAATGAAAAGAAAGGCCATCCCAACCAGGCCGACCCCAGGAGCCCAGCACTTCCCATGGTTAATCCACCTCGCCATCTTTGGACTGTGGGAGAAAACACCACACAGACAGTCGCCTGAGGATAGGATTGAGCCCTGGTGCTATGAGGCGGCAGTGCTAACCCCTGAGCCACTGTGTCACATTTTCAATAATACTTCAAACCAGAATCCTTGGCCTCAATGTATTGCCGCTGGCTAACTCAACGGGGAAGGGAAGTGAGTAGGGGAGGAAACCGGAGCTCAAAACCAGAGATACCCTGTGGCTACTTACGCAACATTTGGTGGACTGTCCTAAAAATGTTTACAGGGTGCTCAGAAAACCCAGACAGTAAACCTGGGGGAGTTAGGTCAATGTGAGAGTAAACGCTCTTCGCGAAAAATGGTACAGTTTGTTGGAAACTGTTTTATGTTACTCAGCATCCAAGAAAAATATGACTGGTACATTTACAGAAGTAACCTGAATTAATAAGAAAGGGAACTTTCCGACAAAACACGAGCGCCAACATAATACATTTTCAGACCAAAATATTTCACAGAGGCAAACACGGCGGCCATTTCTTGCCAACAACAACCCACGCTAGGAGTCAAAGAGCCTCTTGATCCTCTTTTTCTTGGGGAAGGCGTCAGGATTTGTTGGAGAAAGGAACACTGGCCCTTCTTGATCTTGAGCTGAGAATGTGTTGCTGGAAAAGCGCAGCAGGTCAGGCAGCATCCAAGGAACAGGAGACTCGACGCTTCGGGCATAAGCCCTTCTTCAGGAATTCGCCCCATAATGATGAGTCTTTTCCTGAAGAAGGGCTTATGCCCGAAACGTCGAGTCTCCTGTTCCTTGGATGCTGCCTGATCTGCTGCGCTTTTCCAGCAACACATTTTCAGCTCTGATCTCCAGCATCTGCAGTCCTCACTTTCTCGTTCTTGATCTTGACCAGGTACCGGCACCACCAGACTCAAGGGGAGATTTCTTACTTGTTCAGGGGATAAGGATGTCGCTGGCTAGGCCATCCCACAGGACAGTTAAGAGTCAACCCTATAGGTCTGGAGTCACATGTAGGCCAAGGCCAAGTAAGGATGGCAGTTCCCTTCCTTAAAGGGCATTAGAGAGCCAAGTGGGCTTTTCCCAACAGTCAGCAATGGGTTCATGTCCATCATTAACCTCACAATGCCAAGGTCTTAACTGAATTCAAATTCCACCATGGCCAGATTTGAACCTTGGTTCCCAAAACCACAATGTAGGCCTCTGGATTTAACAGCTCAAAATGTGTTGCTGGAAAAGCGCAGCAGGTCAGGCAGCATGCAAGGAACAGGAAATTCGACGTTCCTGATAGCATTCCTGATGAAGGGCCTATGCCCGAAACGTCGAATTTCCTGTCCCTTGGATGCTGCCTGACCTGCTGCGGTTTTCCAGCACCACATTTTCAGCTCTGATCTCCAGCATCTGCAGACCTCACTTTCTCCTCTGGATTTAACAGCCCAGGGATAATACCACATGGCCATTGCCTCCCTACATGCGTGCGTTGAACTTGTAAGTGATGACTGAGAAAATGCTTCCTAAATCCAACTCCATTTTGGATTGTTCCTCAGATCTGATCCCTCACTGACATTTCAGTGGCTGCAGACATTTGGAGGTCAGAACCTTTCGCGGGAAAGACTCATCATTATGGGTGAATGGTTCACCATTTTTTTCGAAACAAACCCACCAGCATTTTATCACGATTTCTATGAATAACAGTGTAATTATCAAGTAATTACAACATATTAATAGATAATAATACCTTTTGTCATTGCATACATTAACCAGAGTAATTGCACATTAATAACATCATTAGTCATGGGACTTAAAAGAATACAGATTTTTTTCTGAATAAACAGAACAATTAACACACAGAAATAACGTCCTACTCAAACTCACCCATAGGTTCTCAGTTTTCCCTTAACCTCCCCCACTTTACAAACAAATATTCCAAACCTAATCTTAAGGTGGAATTGGTCGAGAGGGCCAGGACAGGAAGTCTAGTGACTTTGATAAGACTGGATGTGAAATTTCGATCTTCCCACAACGGGTCATGATGCAGAGATGAGGTTAGCAGCGGTTTTGAGGCACGTTGGACATTGGGCAGCCTGTGATAAGTTCCTACTTGTCATGTATGCCATCAAGCCCCATTAGCTCAGAACCAGTTTCCAACATAAGGCCTATCTTCAAAATGAAGTCAATGGTGCACAAGGATCTTGTGGGCACCTGGTTCCCCATCGTTTACAAAACTGGCTGTGTGCACTTATGGGTGAGGTCAGTGGTTTCCGTGTTGAACTCAGCACCACATGGAGAGCAGCGGGAGAGAGGATTCCTGCATGGAAGCTTGGGACAGGCAAAGGTGAGTCATTGGGTGGGGTTGTGGAGTGGGGTCAGGACAGGAAGACAGTGCCAGGACAGGACAGAGGGTTTGATTTGATTTGATATATTGTCTCATGTACCTAGGTACAGTGAAAAGTTTTGTTTTGTGTGCAGTACAGGGGCAGACCATACCACACAAAGTGCATTAGGGTGATAGAGCAGAGCGAGGAATACAGAAAGAATAATGCTGACATGATGAAAGAAAGTATGATTTGACTTGATTTGATTTATTTTTGTCACATGTACCTAGGCACAGTGAAGGTGCACAATGAGTGAGATCGATATTTGATTTGAAATTGGAGAGGTGCGTTCTGATAACAGCGGGGAAGAAGCTGTTCTTGAATCTGTTAGTCTGTGTGTTTAAGCTTTTGTATCCTCTGCCCGATAGAAGAGGTTGGAAGAGATTGTAACCAGAGTTGGGGGGGGGAGAAGCTTTGATGATGTTGCTGCCTTCCCGAGGCAGTGGGAAGTGTCGATGGAGCCAATGGATGGAAGGTTGGTTTGGGGGATGGACTGGGCTGTGTTCACAACTCTCTGTAGTTTGTTACAGTCCTGGGCGGAGCAGTTGCCGTACCAAGCTGTGATCCATCCGGATAGAATGCTTTCTGTGGTACAGCTGTAAATGTTGGGGAGAGTCTTTACGGACATGCTGAATTTCCATAGCCTCCTGAGGGAGTAGATGGCCTGCATCACTGTAGGGATTCTTTGAAATCAAATGTGTCTCGCAAGCCTGCTTCTGGTAGTTTGAGTTTTAATTACAATGGTTGAGGAAGTGGAAGTGGATCACAGTTCCAGTTACAATGTCCAAGCAAGGCACACTGTTAAAGGCCTGGCCCTCAGGTCTGCTGTTTTCGACGCTCTTGATTATTTTTCCCCAAGAAAAATTTTGAGCAGTGAGCAAACCCTTATTTTTCAATACAAACAACTGAATTATGAGCAAAATCAGGCCTTTCAGCCCTTCGAGCCTGTGTTAACCAGTCAATAAGATCACGGCTGATCTGGTTGTGTTTTGAATTCTAAATTCCCATCTCCTCCCGATCCAACAGAAATCCATCTATTCCCAGCTTCAAAATATTCCACAATCCTGTCTCCACTGCCTTCTGAGTTCCAAAGTCACAAAAGCCATCGGAGAGAAAATCCTTCATCTCGGGCAAAATACCTGAGTTCCTCCTTCTGAATTTCACCCACAAGAGGACATTTTCTATTCTGGCTCCAGCCTGTCCATTCCAGTCAGAATTTTATAACTTAATCAAATCATCTCTCACTCTTCGAAACTCCCATGGCAACAAAGCTGGCCTATCCAATCAGTCCTCGTAAAACAGCCTGCTCACTCCAGCTATCAATCTTGAAAGCCTCCTTTGAACCATCAATCATAGAGTCATACAGCACAGAAACAGACCCTTCGGCCCAACCAGTCCATGCCGACCATAATCCTCAAACTAAACTTAGTCCCACCTGCCTGCTCCTGGCCCCCCTGTATCCCTCCAAACCTTTCCTCTTCATGTACATATCTAAATGTTGTAACTGTACCCACATCCATCACTTCCTCAGCAAGTTCATTCCACACACGAACTAATCTCTGTGTAAAAAAGTTGTCTTCTTTAAATCTTTCTCCTCTCACCTTAAAAATGTGCCCCCTAGTCTTGAAATCCCCCACCCTAGGGAAAAGGATTCATTTTATCTATAGCTCTCATGATTTTATAAGCCTCTATAAGGTCACCCCTCAACCTCCTACGCTCCAGTCTAAAAAGCCTAGTCAGCCTCTCCTCATAACTCAAACCCTCCATTCCCAGCAACATCCCGGTAAACCTCTTCTGAACCCGCTCCAACTTCATAATGTCCCTCCTGTAACAGGGTGACCAGAACTGGACACAGTACTCCTGAAAAGGCCTCACCAACCTCAATATGACGTTCCAACTCCTATACTCAAGGGTCCGAGCAATGAAGGCAAGTGTGCATTACATAAGGAGACTACAGTATTCATGATGTGGCCTCACTGATGCTGAGTATAACTGACGCATCGCTCTTATATTTAGGTTTGTTGGAAAACACACATCATGAACGAAGGACACCAAACTGATTGATGGTTGAGTTGTTTCACGGGCTCAGCTTTGATGTTGTTTGCCCACGGAGTTTATAACGCGGAGCAATGTGAGAAGCTGTTTTGGCAATCGAAAGATCCCAACCCATTGTTGTGAGCGAGTTGCCGATCCTTTGCAGCTGTAAACAGAGGGGAATAAAAAAGCAGAGGCGAAGACAGAGGTGGGGAACAAACGTCTTTGCAAAACCACTTCGCAGGAGGTCCGACAAGAAGGTGCAAGACAAAGCCTTGTCTCAACATGAGAAGAGATTGCTTGGGGGAATTAGTTTGGCCTTGGACCAGACGTTCGGGCCCTTAACGGCATCTTATTTTAAAGGCCAACTAATGTGCTGTGTTCCAGACGCAGTCCGTTTGGTCATACTAACTCAACGTTAAGCAAAACACAACTTATTTAAACATTATGTTAAAATACAACAAAAGAAAACTTGATGGGAAAACGTAACAGAATAATACATCTAGTAACTGTTACCAATTAACTGTTCCAATATAGTAACATCCCACAACACACCCCCTTGGCAAAAAAGGCAAATTCAGAGAAATAGATTTTGTCTCACATGCAATCTGGCACCTAGGCAGAGCTGGCTAGTGTAGACCCACAAAGCAAACAGTCAAGAGTGTGGTGCTCGAAGAGCACGGCAGGTCAGGCAGCATTCGAGGAGCAGGAGAATCGGCATTTCGGGCATTCGCCCTTCATCAGGAATGAAGGGCTTATCTGCCTGACCTGCTGTGCTTTTCCAGCACCACACTCTCGACTCTGATCTCCAGCATCTGCAGTCCTCACTTGCTCCACAAAGCAAACAGCTTGGTTTTTTTTTTCAAAAAGGCTGGAACAATAGAAGCAGCTTGTCTGCACGCTTGGAAAGCTGAGGAAGAGGACCTCTGGCTTTTGGTTGTAATTGAGAGAGGGACAAATAGCTTCCACTTCTTCAAGCGCACAATAGCAACTGCTGAAACTAACAACTAGAAATGCTGGTCTGTGAGAGCTGGCTACACCCAGCCAGGCTGCTTCTACTGTTCAAACCTTACAAAACAAAACCCACTTCCCTCACTTCCCTCCAAGGCCCCAAGGGATCCTTCCATATCCGCCACAAGTTCACCTGCACCTCCACACACATCATCTATTGCATCCGCTGCACCCGATGTGGCCTCCTCTATATTGGGGAGACGGGCCGCCTACTTGCGGAACGCTTCAGGGAACACCTCTGGGACGCCCGGACCAACCAACCCAACCACCCCGTGGCTCAACACTTTAACTCTCCCTCCCACTCCACCGAGGACATGCAGGTCCTTGGACTCCTCCACCGGCAGAACATAACAACACGACAGCTGGAGGAGGAGCGCCTCATCTTCCGCCTGGGAACCCTCCAACCACAAGGGATGAACTCAGATTTCTCCAGTTTCCTCATTTCCCCTCCCCCCACCTTGTCTCAGTCGGTTCCCTCAAACTCAGCAACACCCTCCTAACCTGCAATCTTCTTCCTGACCTCTCCGCCCCCACCCCACTCCGGCCTATCACCCTCACCTTGACCTCCTTCCACCTATCACATCTCCATCGCCCCTCCCCCAAGTCCCTCCTCCCTACCTTTTATCTTAGCCTGCTGGACACACTCTCCTCATTCCTGATGAAGGGCTCTGGCCCGAAACGTCGAACTTCCTGTTCCTTGGATGCTGCCTGACCTGCTGCGCTTTAACCAGCAACACATTTTCAGCCAAAACACAACCCAAGACCTCCCAAGCTGTTTACTTTATGGGTCTACACTCACCAGCTCTACCTTAAAACCTCTCTTCCACACAGAAAAGGACAACACAACCTCTTAAAGTGACAGCATCATCACACCATCACGGACGCTGGGTCACAGTGTACATTGCCATGAGATTGGATCAGAATGCCAAAGTAATACGGACATTGTTCACTCGTTTAAAAAAATGTTTTGGAGTGAAAGGAAGTTTGCTACAGAGGTCAATTCAGTCACTGTTAGGCAGAGTCCTGGCTTGGAACCATGGAACCGTTGTATCATTGGAATATTGGAGAAGCTTCAAACAGGAAGGTAAACATTCATCGGAAAAGGGAATGATGATCTCCTCCCTCTCAGAGGGAAGCCAGTTCCTGCATTTTGGCCTTCCGAGAATGTACAAAAATGGGGTTAAACGCCAAGGACAATGCCAGTCTGTGTTTTGCGGCCTGCATCGCTAATGCGTGGAATAATGTGAAATGAGGGTCACAGCTCTCAGAACAGCTATGAAAACGTTTGGTGTCATAGGTCGTGCAAACTCCTCTCTCTCACACCGTGACTGCTACCAGTCAGCAGCAGCTGAAAGGATTCAGGACTGGAGAAAGCCAAGAATCCTGAAGTTGCCCGTTCCAACTCCCAGTGTCACCAGCAACCTCCACTACCACAGCCACAATGCTCCAACTATCTGCTGTCCACAAACAGTTCACAGGCTGACCCACACACTGCTTGTTATTCTCACATTTACTCATGAACACATTCACCCTCTTAGTTAATTCAAGCGAGCCTGGTTAAATTGGCTCTGTTTAAAACATGCGTTCCTTTGAGTCTGGGAGAAAGGTACACACCGGGGAAGGGAATCCCTTGAAATGAATTTTGTTGTAACCAGCCAAAGGATCCTGGTGAAAATCGCAGAGAGTCAGTTTACCCCTCCTTGCCCGGGAGGTTAATAGTTTGAGGAGGTGATGTCCCTGTGGTATCATCACTGGGCTCTCCGTCCAGAGATCTGGGTGATGCCCTGGGGACCTGGTCTCAAATCTTGCCAGGACCAAATTTGAATTCAATAAAAAAAATCTGGAATGAAGGTCATGAATCCATGGTCAGAAAAGCCCATCTGATTCCAGAATGTCCCTTTGGGAAAGGAAATCTGCCATCCTCACCTGGTCTGGCCTTATCCAGACCCACAGCAATGTTGTCAACACGTAACTGCCTTCTGGGCAATTAGGGATGGGCAAAAAAATGCCAGCCTAGCCAGTGATGCTCTTATCGGGTAAATGAATCAAACAAGGTGCCCGTTTGGAAATGTAGCAAATTGGGAACTGTTGGCCACAGTTTGAGTCCACAGGTAAATCATTAGAATTCAACTGTAGAATCACGTTAGCTCAGTTGCCTCACAGCGCCCGGGACCCAGGTTCAATCCCACCTTCGGATGTGCGTGGAGTTTGCACATTCTCCCTGTATGGATTTCCTCCCGCAGTCCAAAGATGTGCAAGTTAGGGTGGGTTGGCTGTGCTGTAGTGCCCAGGGATGTGTAGGCTAGGTGGAGTCATTCAAGAGAATTGCAGGGTTTGGGTGGGATATTGTTTGGAGGGTCGGGTGAGGGACTGAATGGGCTGCTCCCACACTGGAGGGATCCTAGGAATGGTGATAGTTTCACTTTGTGGCCAATTTTTAAAAAGGAAGGGGGAAAGAAAACTGCAAAAGGCCTTCCTGAGTTTGCAACTACACAGAATCGAAATGTCAGTGCGTTCCTCACAGAGTTAGGAGAAGTTGCTTTTGAGGATTTAAAAAAGCCCTATCCCTCAAACAGTTAAACAACGGGATGAGGTCGTGAGGGAAGTGTCCAGTCAGGAACCCTGTCCCCTCATTAAATGGCCTGACCAGACAGCAGCTGAAATTTGTAAGTTTTAGACTTTTGATCAGTGTCTATGGACACTTAAGAAAGAACTTAAGTTATTTATGGAAACCTCTGTGAAAGAATTCTGCTGGAGGAGTTGACCAAAGACCTCCCCTTCCCAACAGGAAGACCCCTGGAGGAACATTGAGGAACTGGCTCAGGGCAAGCTGCCCTACTGGTGGACAATGATGGGCTCATCACAAAAACCCATATCCCGTCAGCTCTAACCAACTGGAAAGGATCAAAGTGGGAGGAGGATAGGGAACTAAGCTTCCGCGGGAGAGAGGGAGCTCTCCTCATCACAGAGCGGCTGGCGTTTGGATGAAAAACGAGGGCAAGCAAGAGGCGTCTTTGAACTGACTGCAAGGGAGGGAAACTCTGGAGTGATGGGAGATAAACTAGTGGGATTTATCGGGGCACATACACCCTGTGAGGATAATGGGAGTCAGTCCGAGAGTATAGCTGACGAGGTATGACTCTGACTGTTGTTGTGAATCCCTGTGTAGCACTCCCGAGAGTGCGGACGAGGTCAAACCGAGGTGTTATAACCATAGCAAAGGTAGTCACGATTTCCCAGGGGGAGGGGGAGGGGTGACATTGCAGTGACAGTGAGAGACACTCACGCCAAGGGAGCTCTAGCGCTGGGAAAGGGCACAAGAGCCAGTAGGTGCCAAGGTCATAGTCAGTCCCGTAGTACTGGTCCCAACACAAGGTGGCATTCCAGTCCCAGGGATTGAAGGCCACCTGTTCCCCTTGGATCTGGACTGCCATTTTGTGAAGGGACCAGGGTCTGTGGGAATCGTCACTCTCTCCATCTGGGATCAACCTGCTGACAGCAACCCCCCTGTAGTGTCCAAGAAGCCAATGAAGGTCAGCGAGACCGGACAGCTGGTGCCTGGCATTTTCCATGATTGTGGGCACACAGTCTGCTGCCAGGCAAGCTCAGCCGAGGAGGGCTGCGTTGGCACTGCATTGGTGAACTGGGTGGAGGCCTGAGTGCCAATCTACTCCGCATGGAAAGGTGCATGCCTGCTCTTTGGAGCTGCAGCCTGCCATTAAGTAGCAGCCCTTCTAGAATTCCCACACGTTCCCAAAGGCACCAACACAAATGGTGCTTCATTGCTATTATCTCTCAAATTTAATGCTGCTTATTTAACGTGAAGGAAAACGTGGCTTCCTGTGTTAGCACACACAAAAACAAGTGGGCAACACGGGGTTAAAATTATTACCTTGCATGCGCCTCATTGGTTTTCCACTTGAGACACAGTCAGATTGAGGCCATCCATGCACACATTGTCCAAGTGCTCATTCAGGGCTGCTTCCCCATCTGTGCTCAGCGCTGACGACTGAGTGCAGTGTGAAACAAAGGCCTGAACAAAGATTTCGGATCCCCAGCCAGAACGGATTAAACATTCTGAGTCAGGTTACCGAATCACTGGTCCAGATACTCATGTCGCGATCAAAAAGTGGATTTCAGTGTGAGGTATCTTCTGTTATCTTACATCCTTGAAACAAAAGATGTGCTCTTTTCTCTACTTCCACCTCAAGTTCTGTTCAAATGCCTCCTCCTTCCGAGTTTTCCTCCCCTGACACTATGTGACTTGTGTTGAGGTACAACAGACTCTCCATCCACACCATGTTACATTCATTCTCCACTGGCCTTCATACACTTAGGCATCCAACTGCAGGAAGCTTCACAGCTGAACTTGAGAATGGGTTCATCCATTGTTTCGGAGTGAATCATTGGCTGGCTACCATGATCAAGGTCCTGGATGATTCCACCATTCTCTCCCTGACTCTGGGGGGGACAGGGCAAACAGTGCCAGGATCTCTCTGTGTACGTCAGCCTTGGTCACGCATGTCGCATTGCAAGTTACACGGACGTTATCTTCAATGTGTGCACAATAACCTAGCAATATAACCTGCCTGTTAATCATTCCAAGATGGCAGCGCAGTAGGACGTCTGAGCCAGAACTTGTTCACTCCATCCATGTTCTTTTTGGTCACTTATATTTTCCCTTTGTCGCCCCCATCCTCAGACAGCATTGGTGATGTCTGGGGTGAAGGCCAGCGTGAATTCCCAGCCTCAGTGTGGGACTGGAACTCCCCCCCTCAGTGTGGGACTGGAACTCCCAGCCTCAGTGTGGGACTGGAACTCCCCCCACTCAGTGTGGGACTGGAACTCCCGGCCTCAGTGTGGGACTGGAACTCCCCCCCTCAGTGTGGGACTGGAACTCCCCCCACTCAGTGTGGGACTGGAACTCCCGGCCTCAGTGTGGGACTGGAACTCCCCCCCTCAGTGTGGGACTGGAACTCCCCCCCCTCAGTGTGGGACTGGAACTCCCAGCCTCAGTGTGGGACTGGAACTCCCCCCCTCAGTGTGGGACTGGAACTCCCGGCCTCAGTGTGGGACTGGAACTCCCCCCCCTCAGTGTGGGACTGGAACTCCCGGCCTCAGTGTGGGACTGGAACTCCCCCCCTCAGTGTGGGACTGGAACTCCCGGCCTCAGTGTGGGACTGGAACTCCCCCCCTCAGTGTGGGACTGGAACTCCCCCCCCTCAGTGTGCGACTGGAACTCCCCCCCCTCAGTGTGCGACTGGAACTCCCGGCCTCAGTGTGGGACTGGAACTCCCCCCCCTCAGTGTGGGACTGGAACTCCCAGCCTCAGTGTGGGACTGGAACTCCCCCCCTCAGTGTGGGACTGGAACTCCCAGCCTCAGTGTGGGACTGGAACTCCCCCGCCTCAGTGTGGGACTGGAACTCCCGGCCTCAGTGTGGGACTGGAACTCCCCCCCTCAGTGTGGGACTGGAACTCCCCCCCCTCAGTGTGGGACTGGAACTCCCGGCCTCAGTGTGGGACTGGAACTCCCGGCCTCAGTGTGGGACTGGAACTCTCCCCCTCAGTGTGGGACTGGAACTCCCGGCCTCAGTGTGGGACTGGAACTCCCCCCCTCAGTGTGGGACTGGAACTCCCGGCCTCAGTGTGGGACTGGAACTCCCCCCCCTCAGTGTGGGACTGGAACTCTCCCCCTCAGTGTGGGACTGGAACCCCCCCCTCAGTGTGGGACTGGAACTCCCGGCCTCAGTGTGGGACTGGAACTCTCCCCCTCAGTGTGGGACTGGAACTCCCGGCCTCAGTGTGGGACTGGAACTCCCGGCCTCAGTGTGGGACTGGAACTCCCCCCCTCAGTGTGGGACTGGAACTCCCGGCCTCAGTGTGGGACTGGAACTCCCCCCCCTCAGTGTGCGACTGGAACTCCCCCCCCTCAGTGTGCGACTGGAACTCCCCCCCCTCAGTGTGGGACTGGAACTCCCCCCCTCAGTGTGCGACTGGAACTCCCGGCCTCAGTGTGGGACTGGAACTCCCCCCCCTCAGTGTGGGACTGGAACTCCCCCCCTCAGTGTGGGACTGGAACTCCCGGCCTCAGTGTGGGACTGGAACTCCCCCCCCTCAGTGTGGGACTGGAACTCCCCCCCTCTGTGTGGGACTGGAACACCCCCCCTCAGTGTGGGACTGGAACTCCCCCCCTCAGTGTGGGACTGGAACTCCCCCCCCTCAGTGTGGGACTGGAACTCCCCCCCCTCAGTGTGGGACTGGAACACCCCCCCTCAGTGTGGGACTGGAACTCCCGGCCTCAGTGTGGGACTGGAACTCTCCCCCTCAGTGTGGGACTGGAACTCCCGGCCTCAGTGTGGGACTGGAACTCCCCCCCCTCAGTGTGGGACTGGAACTCCCGGCCTCAGTGTGGGACTGGAACTCCTCCCCTCAGTGTGGGACTGGAACTCCCGGCCTCAGTGTGGGACTGGAACTCCTCCCCTCAGTGTGGGACTGGAACTCCCGGCCTCAGTGTGGGACTGGAACTCCCCCCCTCAGTGTGGGACTGGAACTCCCCCCCCCTCAGTGTGCGACTGGAACTCCCCCCCCTCAGTGTGCGACTGGAACTCCCGGCCTCAGTGTGGGACTGGAACTCCCCCCCCTCAGTGTGGGACTGGAACTCTCCCCCTCAGTGTGGGACTGGAACTCCCGGCCTCAGTGTGGGACTGGAACTCCCGGCCTCAGTGTGGGACTGGAACTCCCCCCCTCAGTGTGGGACTGGAACTCCCGGCCTCAGTGTGGGACTGGAACTCCCCCCCCTCAGTGTGGGACTGGAACTCTCCCCCTCAGTGTGGGACTGGAACCCCCCCCTCAGTGTGGGACTGGAACTCCCGGCCTCAGTGTGGGACTGGAACTCTCCCCCTCAGTGTGGGACTGGAACTCCCGGCCTCAGTGTGGGACTGGAACTCCCGGCCTCAGTGTGGGACTGGAACTCCCCCCCTCAGTGTGGGACTGGAACACCCCCCCTCAGTGTGGGACTGGAACTCCCCCCCTCAGTGTGGGACTGGAACTCCCCCCCCTCAGTGTGGGACTGGAACTCCCCCCCCTCAGTGTGGGACTGGAACACCCCCCCTCAGTGTGGGACTGGAACTCCCCCCCTCAGTGTGGGACTGGAACTCCCGGCCTCAGTGTGGGACTGGAACTCCCCCCCCTCAGTGTGGGACTGGAACTCCCAGCCTCAGTGTGGGACTGGAACTCCCCCCCCTCAGTGTGGGACTGGAACTCCCCCCCTCAGTGTGGGACTGGAACTCCCCCCCCTCAGTGTGGGACTGGAACTCCCCCCCCTCAGTGTGGGACTGGAACACCCCCCCTCAGTGTGGGACTGGAACTCCCGGCCTCAGTGTGGGACTGGAACTCTCCCCCTCAGTGTGGGACTGGAACTCCCGGCCTCAGTGTGGGACTGGAACTCCCCCCCCTCAGTGTGGGACTGGAACTCCCGGCCTCAGTGTGGGACTGGAACTCCTCCCCTCAGTGTGGGACTGGAACTCCCGGCCTCAGTGTGGGACTGGAACTCCCCCCCTCAGTGTGGGACTGGAACTCCCGGCCTCTGTGTGATGCCCAGTGCATTCTGGGTTGGAAGGACTGTGGTTCTGAAGTGTTATTTCTCTATTTTTCTAATTTATTGCTGGATTTTTTATTTCTCTGGTACCTAAGATGGTGCCATAAGTGGTGACTTGTAAACGTTTCACTGTACTCATGTGAGTAACATGTGACAATAAAGCTAATTCCAAAGCTAATTCTGTTGCTTAGCTAGAAAGGTCGGTGCAGTGGTAGTTTCCCTACTGGATTGAGAAACTTTGAGTTCAAGTCCCACTTGATACAGTGGTGTGTCATAACATCCCTGAACAGGTTATTAAGAAAAATAAAGGGATATTTACTGAAACTGGGTTGATTTAGGAGATTGTTGTATGGAGTTGAGAGGTCATGTTGCGGCTGTACAGGACATTGGTGAGGCCACTGTTGGAATATTGCATGCAATTCTGGTCTCCTTCCTATCGGAAGGATGTTGCGAAACTTGAAAGGGTTCAGAAAAGATTTACAAGGATATTGCCAGGGTTGGAGGGTTTGAGCTATAGGGAGAGGCTGAACAGGCTGGGGCTGTTTTCCCTGGAGCGTCGGAGGCTGAGGGGTGACCTTATAGAGGCTTATAAAATCACAAGGGGCATGAATAGGGTAAATAGACAAAATCTTTCCCAGAACTAGAGGGCATAGGTTTAGGGTGAGAGAGGAAAGATATAAAAGAGACATAAGGGGCAACTTTTTCACACAGAGGGTGGTATGTGTATGGAATGAGCTGCCAGAGGAAGTGGTGGAGGCTGGTATAATTACAGCATTTAAGAGGCATCTGGATGGGTATATGAATAGGAAGGGTTTAGAGGGATATGGGCCAAGTGCTGGGAAATGGGACGAGGGATATGTGGTCGGCATGGACGAGTTGGACCGAAGGGTCTGTTTCTGTGCTGTACATCTCTATGACTCTATCTGATGTTTATCTCTGTAAATAAGTAAAGAGTAAAGCACCAGTTCTACCCTTCACCAACTGGCGTTTTTAGAATCTAATACCGTGGGTGTTGGGAATATCCAGTCATGAGGCAGTCAGCCAGATTCTCACCCAGGCAGGGATCTACTCGTATTTCTGTGCTGGCCAGTTCAACTGCAAAAGGGGCAGACCAGAAACAAGATGCTTAGACTGCAGCAATTGTGATCCACCTCCATCTTTTCACCAGAATGCAAACATGGCACGGTGGCACAGTGGTTAGCACTGCTGCCTCACAGCCCCAGAGACCCGGGTTCAATTCCCACCTCAGGCGACTGTCTGCGTGGCGTTTGCACGTTCTCCCCGTGTCTGTGTGGGTTTCCTCCCACACTCCAAAGGTGTGCAGGTCAGGTGAATTGGCCACGCTAAATTGCCCTTAGCGTTAGGGGAATGGGTGGAGGGTAGGTGTGGAGTTGTTGGGCCGAAGGGTCTGTTTCTACACTGTAACTAATCTAATCTAATCAGGAGTAAACGTTTCACTGTACTCATGTGAGTAACATGAGCGACAAAGGGAAAATATAAGTGACCAAAAAGAAAATGGATGGAGTGAACAAGTTCTGGCTCAGACGTCCTACTGCGCTGCCATCTTGGAATGATTAACAGGCAGGTTATATTGCAAGGTTATTGTGCACACATTGAAGATAACGTCCGTGTAACTTGCAATGCGACATGCGTGACCAAGGCTGACGTACACAGAGAGATCCTGGCACAGTTTGCCCTGTCCGCCCCAGAGTCAGGGAGAGAATGGTGGAATCATCCAGGACCTTGATCGTAGTAGCCAGCCAATGATTCACTCCGAAACAATGGATGAACCCATTCTCAAGTTCAGCTGTGAAGCTTCCTGCAGTTGGATGCCTAAGTGTATGAAGGCCAGTGGAGAATGAATGTAACATGGTGTGGATGGAGAGTCTGTTGTACCTCAACACAAGTCACATAGTGTCAGGGGAGGAAAACTCGGAAGGAGGAGGCATTTGAACAGAACTTGAGGTGGAAGTGGAGGAAAGAGCACATCTTTTGTTTCAAGGATGTAAGATAACAGAAGATACCTCACATTGAAATCCCTGGGTGCGGGCAAAAGTTAAGGTGAGAGAGGAAAGATATAAAAGAGACCTAAGGGGCAACTTTTTCACATAGAGGGTGGTACGTGTATGGAATGAGCTGCCAGAGGAAGTGGTGGAGGCTGGTACAATTGCAACATTTAAGAGGCATTTGGATGGGTATATGAATAGGAAGGGTTTGGAGGGATATGGGCCGGGTGCTGGCAGGTGGGACTAGATTGGGTTGGGATATCTGGTCGGCATGGACGGGTTGGACCGAAAGGTCTGTTTCCGTGCTGTACATCTCTATCACTCTATGATTCGAGGGGGAGCTATCAAGTTTGATCAGAATTGGATCTTCTATTTACAGTGGTATATGGATAGGGATAATGCCCAAATAAAGGGATTATATTGAAATTGTCTCCTGCATCTTGGAGACAAATAGTGGATTCCGGTGACACACGTATCAGAACTCTGTATTCTATTAATAGAAGATAATCACATTCAGAATGAACCCAAGTAGAGAGTGCTGCATGACATTTTAAGTTGTCTTTTTTTTGGATTTTGATTTCCTTCTGCCTTTTCTCTGCTCTCAGTGAGTGAATGAAACATTGTCCAATTTGGACACCCAGTGACCCAACTAACCTCCCCAGGGAAGGGCATCATAAAGTTAGATTCAGATAAAAGCTCCCTCTACACTGTCCCCCATCAAACACTCCCAGGGACAGGGACAACACGGGGTTAGACACAGAGTAAAGCTCCCTCTACACTGTCCCCCATCAAACACTCCCAAGGACAGGGACAGCACGGGGTTAGATACACAGTAAAGCTCCCTCTACACTGTCCCCCATCAAACACTCCCAAGTACAGGGACAGCACGGGGTTAGATACAGAGTAAAGCTCCCTCTACACTGTCCCCCATCAAACACTCCCAGGGACAGGGACAGCACGGGGTTAGATACAGAGTAAAGCTCCCTCTACACTGTCCCCCATCAAACACTCCCAAGGACAGGGACAGCACGGGGTTAGATACAGAGTAAAGCTCCCTCTACACTGTCCCCCATAAAACACTCCCAAGGACAGACACAGCACGGGGTTAGATACAGAGTAAAGCTCCCTCTACACTGTCCCCCATCAAACACTCCCAAGGACAGGGACAGCACGGGGTTAGATACAGAGTAAACCTCTCCCTACACTGTTCCCAACCTTGGAAATGTCCATTTTCCCTTTTCCATTTCCATCAATGAGTGGCTGCAAGCTGAATTGGTCATGGTTGTATTTCCCCCCAGAGGGCCTGAGCCCAGGATCGCAGCTGTCCCCTTCTCATTGGCAAAACTCCACTTTATAGAGTCAGCGAGAGAGAATCAAGTTTAAATTTGATCACATTCTATATTGCATTAAAGAGGCCTGAATAATGCTTTGCATGGCTTTCCCTTGATCCTCATGCAACAAAATCATATCACCCCAGAGAGGCCTGCCCCTATCTGCACAGCAGACAGGACACCATATAAGTTGCCGTCACTTTGGCAGAGGAAGTGACATTTTGATGTCCAGTGCTTGTCAAGCACAGCTTCCTTGTTCAAAAGGGCTTGCAGTCCGTCTTCGTTGGACCCCTGGGAGCACTGTCACATTTCAACAATCAAACGGTCCACCGACTGTGGGGATTATCTGTGGCAGCACAGTGAGACAAATCCTGCCTGGAAATAACAAGGACCAGTTTTCAGGATCAGCAGAAGCAGGGGAATGGGTTGCTGGCCCGAGGGGAGAACACTGCGTTGGCGGAGGGCTGAATTCAAGGGGTGTTCTGCTTAATGAGGACAGGTCGGGCATTATGGGAAAACAGAGGCTGTCCCTCACCGGGCTCTGTCTGAACGTACTGCAACAGAGGCAGCTGCTCGGAATACATTCTACTTTTCCTCACATCTTTTGAGGTCTGACTGTGCACTTCTGTGCAATGAGCAAGAAATTGTCCCGGCGTTTGGAAGGAGCATGTTTCAAATGACACGACGGCAAGAAAAAGCCTTTTCGCTCGCACACCCGTTCAGAAAGGACCCCATCTGTCGCCCTCGTGTGCAGATGACCACGCGCCCATGTTTTTTTTTAATCAGCCTTTGCACATCTCTGTTCATCTTGCATAGGTTAGATTACTTACAGTGTGGAAACAGGCCCTTCGGCCCAACAAGTCCACACCGACCCGCCAAAGCGCAACCCACCCATACCCCTACATTTACCCCTTACCTAACACTATGGGCAATTTAGCGTAGCCAATTCACCTGACCTGCACATCTTTGGACTGTGGGAGGAAACCGGAGCACCTGGAGGAAACCCACGCAGACACGGGGAGAATGTGCAAACTCCACACAGTCAGTCGCCTGAGGCGGGAATTGAACCCGGGTCTCTGGCACTGTGAGGCAGCAGTGCTAACCACTGTGCCATAAAACAGTGCTGTAAAACAGTTTCCTACGATTCTACCACGTATTTTGAGGCTTTTAAACCAGGTGGAAGTCAAGTTCGATGTCGGGTGATATTTCTGAGCGTGTTGAGACCATAAGGCATAGCAGCAGGAGTAGGCCCGTCCTGTCTGCTCTGTCATTCACTGAGATCGCAGCTGATCTGACAATTCCCCAACCCCACTCGCCTGGCCTTTCCCCACACATTCCCTTCCCTGATTAAAAATCTGTCTGTCTCAGCTTTGAATAATGCCCCAGCCTCAACAGCCCAGTGTGGGAAAGAATTCCGCAGATTCACTTCCCTCATATAGCACGGATATAGACCTTCCAGTCCAACTAATCCATGCTAAACATAATCCCAAACTAACCTAGTCCCACCTGCCTGCTCTTGGCCCATAGCTCTCCAAACTTTTCATCATCATGTCCTTATCCAAGTGTCTTTTAAACGTTGTAACTGAACCCACATCCACCACTTTCTCAGGAAGTTCATTCCACACGCGAACCACCCTCTGTGTAAGAAAGCTGTCCCTCATGTCTTTTTTAAATCTCTCTCCTCTCACCTTAACAATATGCCCTGTAGTCTTGTAATCCTCTATCCTAGGGAAAAGACACCAACTATTAACTCATTCTATACCCTCATTATTTTACTAACCTCTATAAGGTCGCCTCTCAGCCTCCTACGCTCCAGTGAAAAAAACTCACAGCCTATTGAGCCTCTCTTTCTAACTCAAACCTTCCAGACCCGGCAACATCCTGGTAAATCTCTCCCGAACCCTCTCCAGCTGAATAATATCCTTCCTCTAACACAGCAACCAGAACTGGACATAGTATTCAAGAAGTGGCCTCACCAGCATCCTGTACAGCCTCAGCATGACATCGCAACTCCGATACTCACATTGACAGCTTTCCAACAGATAAAACCGTCCAAGAGAACACAGACAAAGACAATAGGTAGATTCATATCTAACACCTAACCACCAAGCTCTCAGGAAGATGTGCAAACATGCGCGTTTGGGAATTAAATCTGCACAGATTTAAGTGCAGAGGTTTGTTAAAGTCCTGGTTCAATCATCCCTAACGGCAAAATCACTGGAATAGTTTAAGATTTGAATTGATCAACTCTGGCTGTGTAAACATGCCAACTTTAATCTCATTCTGCAATGCTCCAATTCCACTTCCTCTGCCTATGAAGAGAGGATTGCACATTGGACCAGGAATTAAAGCAACAAACGCACTAACACCTCGAGAGTTGCGACTCTGAAATAGGAACTTTTAATGACTTAACCGCACGCTGCTCCCATGGCCCAGTGGGTAAGTGCACTGCCTGCTGGGATTGTGTCATGCAGGCCTGGATGGTCCCAAGTATGATGCTTTGTCTGTGTTTCGATGGTCAATTGTAGAAATAGGACCCCAGTGGATCATGGATCCTGCTGTGCTGGAGAGGACTGTGTGCTCCACCACCACCCCCTCCCCCACCCCCCCTCCCCACCACCATCATTAAGCCATGCCATTGGGAGCTCCTTGTTCATGGCAGCAAGGGACCGGGCAAAGTGTGAAAATAAAATGTTCTCACAGGTGGCATGGTGCCACAGTGGTTAGCACTGCTGCTGCACATGCCAGGGACTCGGGGTCGATTCCACTCTTGGGTGACCGCCTGTGCAGAGTTCATACATTCTCCCCATGTCTGCGTGGGTTTCCTGCAGGTGCTCCGGTTTCCTCCCATAATCCAAAGGTCAGGGCAGATTGGCCACGCTAAATTGCCTAGACGAAAGTGAGCACTGCAGATGCTGGAGACTAGGGTCGAGAGTGTGGTGTTGGAAAAGCACAGCTGGTCAGGCAGCATCCGAGGAGCAGGAGAATCGATGTTCCGGGCATCAGCCCTTCATCAGGAATGAGGCTGGGAGTCTCGGGGGTGGAGAGATAAACGGGAGGGGGTGCGGCTGGGGGGAAGGTAGCTGAGAGTGCAATAGGTGGATGGAGGTGGGGGTAAAGGTGATAGGTCAGAGAGGAGGGTGGGGCGGATAGGTGGGAAGGAAGATGGACAGGTAGGACGGTGCTGAGCTGGAAGGTTGGAACTGGGGTCAGGTGGGGAGAGGGGAAATGAGGAAACTGGTGAGGTCCACATTGATGCCCTGGGGTTGGAGGGTCCCAGGTGGAAGATGAGGCGTTCTTCCTCCAGGCGTCAGGTGATTATGGAGTGGCGATGGAGGAGGCCCAGGACCTGCATGTCCTCAGCAGAGTGGGCAGGGGAGTTGAAGTGTTAGGCCACAGGGCGGGAGGGTTGGTTGGTTAGTGCGGGTGTCCCAGAGATGTTCTCTGAAGCGCTCTGCGAGTAGGTGTCCTGTCCCCCCAATGTAGAGGAGACCACATTGGGAGCAATGGATACAGTACATGACTTTTGGAAGTGCAGGTGAAATATTGGTGTGGACGTGGAAGGTTTCTTTGGGACCTTGGACGGAGGTGACAGAGGAGGTGTGGGTGCAGGCTTTGCAATTCCTGTGATGGCAGGGGAAGGTGCCGGAAGGGGAGGGTGGGTTGTGAGGGGAGCATGGTCCTGACCAGGTAGTCACGGAGAGAACGGTCTTTACGGAAAGCGGATAGGGGTGGGGAGGGAAATCTATCCCTGGTGGTGGGGTCCAATTGTAGGTGGTGGGAAATGGTGGAGGATGATACGATGTATACGGAGGTCGGCAGGGTGGAAGGAGAGGACCATTTTGAAAAAAAGAGTAAGGAAGTTTTGCCCAGTGTTTTGGTCAATATTTATCCCTCCAGTAAAAACAATCATTATCACATTACCATCTTTGGGAGCTAGCTCTGTACAAATTGGTTGCCGTGTTTCCTAACTACAACAGCGCCTCCTGTATTTCATTAGGCGTAAAGTGCATTGAGCTACCTGGTGATCACGGAAAGAGTTATGGAAATGCTACCATTTGCCGACTGTGGCATTTTCCCACCTCACATTTGCCTTCATAACTCTGGCTATATCTCAACAAATAATCCAGTCGCTTTTAAAGTATCCTTGGATATTTCAGCCAACGTACCAGCTGAACACAAGTTACTTTTGACCAATTTTCCACATTCTTCAAACAAACCTTGGAAGTTTTCTTTTCGCTAGATATTAGGGTGGGGAAAAGGTAATTAAAACTGGGAACAGATCCTCAGCCAAGTGCTTAGTATTCAGCAGATACTTTGCTTGAAAGCAACTTTTCTTTTTCATCAAATGGTCTATGTTGTAGAGATTTATCACGTCGACTTCCTCATTTTGTCACACAGAGACATTCTGATGAATATTTTGTGACAAGTAATGTCACTTTTTAGAAGATTGTGGAACTTGGGAGATCAGAAGAGGCAAGAATCCAAAAAGCAAAGGCTTCAAAAGCACTTATTCCATAATCAGACAATTCAATTTGAATGGTTCATTTCCCTTGAAATTGGCTATTTTTGATTTTTAATGTTATTTATGAATCACAAGTTATCACTCACATTCTTGAAGTCATGTTCTGGTAATTTCTTTTTGCTGCAGATATCAAAGTTGAACTGGGAATTTTGATTAAGACTCGCACCTCATACTTTTTTAGCGGTCTGAGTCATGCTCGGCTGATACCAAGTCAACCTTTAGTGATTGCTGTGGGTAGCCAGTGTTCAAAGTAAGCGCCTTCCATCTCACCTCACCCCCTTCCCCATCTTCTGCAGGCTTCCCCCAAGAGAAACTGGTCAGTTGGCAAGGACGGAGATCGCACGAGGCGGGGAAGGGGTCCTCGGCTCATTAAGCAGAGGGGTCACGGGGGCAGAGCACTCGAAAAGCGATTGGAATATGGTTGCAGATTCCTCGAGCCAAAATGACAGGTATTAATATCATACCGTCCGCGCTCCAGGAATTAAAAGCTGAACTTAGCAATTTTTCGGAGCCACTTTTGTTGGTAACAATCATAAACGAGGAGTCATGGTGATGATGATTAGGTTTCAAATTGAAATCTATTTGTGGAGATCTGCTTCTGTGGCAATGCAGCAAAGTAATTATGTGGTAATCTGAGAAATGATATACTGCCTCTGTGGAGCTGGATAGGAACACTGGTCTATCGCAGCCACTCAGGATAAGCTGACCCTTCATTATTCACAATTCAAAATGGCCGACATTCCCTTTTGTACAGTGGAAAATGAGGCAACTCACCATTCCATTGTTTGGCCCATCAATATCAACAGGTCAAAAGCGCGGTTAGACACCTTGTCCATGGATAGGGGATAGAAAGCTAGAAGTTCTTGGAAAAGCTCAACCTCTATGGAGAGAAATCAGAGTTAACGTTTCGGGTCCAGTGACCCGTCCTCAGAACTAGGAGGCAGTTCTGTGGGGCAGGCAACACAAGTGCGTTCGGGAGTGCTGAAAAGGTGGAATTCTGGCCAGCAGGTTAGCAGGGTTGATGCAAGGCGGGTGGGGGGAGGGAGAGAGGCTTCTCCAGCGGCCTAGGGATTTTGGCCTAACCAAGCTACTCGGTCATGTTCCATAGGAGTCGATGGGATTTGAACCCAGGCCTCCTGGATCAGAGGCAGAGACACTACCACGACTTTTGCTAGATGTTGACCCGTGCTTTGCAAGCCCATCCCATAACAATTATGGCTGAACCGTACACTTACTGTATCATTGGCTGAGCTCAGGGAGTGGGTACAGGGCAGCGACTGACCTATTTTAGGTGCACCCCAACTGAAAACATGCCCAGCAATGAGGCACATGAAACCCAGTCCAAGGGGTTTGCTGTAAAGCCAGCAAATGTGCCAGGTTTCTAGGAGCAATGTCTTACAAAGTTAAGTTGGAGGGTCAGTGGCGCCGTTTAGCACTGGGAAGTCCCGATTGCAATGCGCCAGTCGGGAAAAGTACCGGATGGTACGCCTTGGCGGTAGCGTTTCGGTGGGGCAACACCTCACGAAGCCCACTCGGTCCACTTTAATCACAGCACCGAGAGACGACTGCACAAAGATAGCCATCAGATGGGTGGGATGCGGAACAAAGCTGCTTCATATCCGAAGAGGGTTGAGAAATCAAAATGTCCTCCAGGAGATTTGAACCACAGTTGACAGATCTCTGTGAGGCAAGGAGACCGAGTGGTATGGAGCTAGTACAGACAGGTGGAGCTGAGATACAAATCAGCCATAATTTAACTGAGTAGTGAGGAATGATCATAGGGCTAAATAGCCTCTTCCCGTTCCCGAAGGAACAAAATGACAAGTCTATCCACCAGCCCTTCCACTGATCACGTTTCATTTGCTCCATTAGAAATCTACTGAGTCTGGCCAGGCCAAGTGAGAATGGCGTATTTCCTTCCCCAAAGGAAATGATTGAACTTAGAGTCCTAGAGATGTTCTGCATGGAAACAGACCCTTCGGTCCAACCCCTCCATGCCTGCCAGATATCCCAACCCCCTCTAGTCCCACCAGGGGCCCATATCCCTCCAAACCCTTCCTATTCATATACCCATCCATATACCTTTTAAATGCTGTAATTGTACCAGCCTCCAGCACTTCCTCTGGCAGCTCATTCCATACACGCACCACCCTCTGTGTGAAAAAAAGGTCCCTTTTAATTTTTCCCCTCTCACCCTAAACCTATGCCCTCTAGTTCTGAACTCCCCCACCCCAGGGAAAAGACTTTGTCTATTTATCCTAACCATGCCCCTCATATAAACCTCTGCAAGGTCACCCGTCCACAACAATCACGATCGGTTCATGGTCACCATTTTTGAGATTAGCTTCCAATTCTGTTATGGACCAGACCAACCCCTCTCAAAGCATATCAAGGAAATAGCCTCAACCCTGACTTTTACAGCATTGAACACTCCAACCACCTGCTACGTTCAGGAGTTAGTCTTCAAAAGGTAGAGGCACCAACATTCTCCTCAGTTCCCTCCGCAGAACGAAACAAAATGCTCGAATATTATTGGGAAGATTTTCCTGTCCCTACTCCGCTGCCTGGAATGTTTGATGAACATTACATGATCAGGCAGACAGCTGTGGTTATGATGGGACTTACTCCACTGCCCAATGGAGGACACTTATATGGAATCTTTTATAAGTGCCCCTATCGAATTGTCCATTACCAAGAAAATCTGGGGTATCTGGGCACAAATCTGGGAAAATCACATTTAAGAATCCATTCGACCTCTGCCTGTGAGGGATATTCCTGTATGTGAAGCACACTCCCCACGTTAAATGGAATCCTGCTGAGCAGATAGAGTCATACAGCACGGAAACAGACCCTTCAGTCCAACCCGACCAGATATCCCAACCTAATCTAGTCCCATTTGCCAGCACTTGGCTCATATCCCTCTAAACCCTTCCTATTCATATACCCAGCCATTTAAGTGCTGTAATTGTACCAGCCTCCACCACATCCTCTGGCAGCTCATTCCACACACGCACCACTCTCTGCGTGAAAAAGTTACCCCTTAGGTCCTTTTTATATCTTTCCCCCTCTCACCTTAAACCTATGCCCTCATCCATTTTAAGAACAATTTTACCTGGAATAATTTATGGCCTTACACTCAATGGTATTATCTCATTAGGAAACCATTAAATAGAGGGGTGCTTGGGTGGAAAAAAAGGGTCCAACTAATGGCAATTTGACAATGAAGGAATAACAAGGATTGACCGAATGGCTTTTAAAGCTGGTCGAATTCTCCAAACAGCGTGCGGTGCTGGAAAAGCACAGCCAGTCAGGCAGCATCCGAGGAGGAGGAGGAGGGTCAATATTTCGGGCCCTTCATCAGGAGCCTGTCATCATTCGGGCTCCAGCCCGAAACGTCGATTCTCGGATGCTGCCCGACCTGCTGCGCTTTTCCAGCACCACACCCTCGACTCTGATCTCCAGCATCTGCAGCCCTCGCTTTCTCCTAATTTTCCAAAGACTGTGTCAACGGTCTAACGTCCAGACAGCCTCCAACCCCAACACACTGTTCTTGATGGATTGCAGCATTTTGCAACACGAGGCACCTTCTATCGAACAGGGTATGACAGGAGCTCACAGCTTGCCATGACTGACATCTGAAATATCAGGCCGCATGTTAACACAAGGGCACAAATGCGACGTCGGAGTTTGTTTTATCGAGAAGTCAGCTTTTCTCCCTTAATCTGCTCTGCGCACGCGTAATGTGCCAGGAGTCAAAACGACAGGAGGATGAAAAGAAATTAAATAAGAATTGCAGACTGATAATGCCAGGCATCAGCCTCGCTACCATGGAAACAAATACAGCTCCTGTGGGTTATAATGGACATGGGTCTCTGAAGCATCTCATAATTGATTTGAATTTCAAACGTCGCACAAGATTTTGCAAGGTACTTCAAGAGAGGAAGAGGCGTGACCAAGCCTGCCATAGCTTCTGTGGAAATAAGTCTTTAAAGGACAAAAATTGTCCAAGAAATAAAATGCAAAGCTCCGATAATTTCATGTCAGCACATGCTTCGGAAAATATTACAGCTGTGGCTCTCTTGGTATCCCCACTGTCCCTTTGAAATCGGCCAAATGTTTGTCTTCATGTAATCGTCCACGAAAGCTCATCTGTCCACACATTTCTCATGCTAATTACCCTTGACCGGAATGGCGTGCTTGTCCATTTCAAGGGGCAGTTAAGTGTCGGTCACCTTGCTGTGGGGCTGGAGTCACATATCGGCCAGACCGGGTAAGGATGGCAAATTTCCTTTCCCAAAGGACATTGCTGAACGTGGCCATTTTGTTGGGACTCGCTCCATTGCCCAATGGAGGACACTTCAATGGAATCCTTTATAAGTGCCCCTATCAAATTATCCAATATAGAACACAGAAAAGGACAGCACAGAACAGGCCCTTTGGCCCTTGATATTGTGCCAATGATTAATCCTAATCTAAAATAAAATAACTTAACCTACAACCCTCAACTCACTGCTATCCATGTGAATGTCCAGCAGTCGCTTAAATGTCCCCAATGACTCTGCTTCCACCACCACCACAGCTGGCAACGCATTCCATGCATTCACAACTCTCTGCATAAAGAACCTACCTCTGATGTCCCCTCTATACCTTCCTCCTAGTATCTTCAAACTATGACCCCTCGTACCAGTCAATCCCGCCCTGGGGAAAAGTCTCTGGCTATTGACTCCATCCATGCTTCTCGTTATTTTGTTCACCTCGATCAGGTCTCCTCTCTTCCTCCTTCTCTCCAGAGAGAAACCTCTGAGCTTAGTCAACCTCTCTTCATAAGACAAGCCCTCCAGTCCAAGCAGCGTCCTGGTAAACCTTCTTTGCACCCTCTCCAAAGCCTCTGTATCTTTCCTATAGCAGGGCGACCAGAACTGGACACAATATTCCAAGTGTGGTCTCACCAGGGACTTGTAGAACTACAGCATAACCTCGCGACTCTTAAACTCGATTCCCCCTGTTAATGAAAGCATATATATCCATTACCAAGAAAATATGGTGTATCTGGGCACAAATCTGGGGAAATCACATTTAAGAATCCATTCTACCTCTGCCTGTGAGGGATATTCCTGTATGTGAAGCACACTCTCCACGTTAAATGGAATCTTGCTGAACAGATAGAGTCATACAGCACGGAAACAGACCCTTCAGTCCAACCCGTCCATGCTGACCGGGTATCCTAACCGAATCTAGTTTTTAGGGTCATCGTGATCAGTTCATGGTCACCAATACCCAATAGACAATAGGTGCAGGAGTAGGCCATTCAGCCCTTCGAGCCTGCACCGCCATTCAATATGATCATGGCTGATCATTCCTAATCAGTATCCGCTCCCTGCCTTATCTCCATAGCCCTTGATTCCACTATCTTTGAGAGCTCTATCCAACTCTTTCTGAAATGAATCCAGAGACTGGGCCTCCACTGCCCTCTGGGGCAGAGCATTCCACACAGCCACCACTCTCTGGGTGAAGAAGTTTCTCCACATCTCTGTCCTAAATGGTCTACCCCGTATTTTTAAGCTGTGTCCTCTGGTTCGGCACTCACCATTAATGGGATTAGCTTTTAATTCTGTTATGGACCAGACCAACCTCTCTCAAAGCATATCCAGAAGATAGTCTCACTTTTACCTTCTTTAACAGCAAGTACAAAAGGCTGCATTCCAGATGTGATTCGATTGACCACAGTACTAGGTTTTAACCAGAACACACTTAACTCTTCACCACAGTTAAAAACAAACCAAAAAAGAAGATTTGGCACAATTTTAACTCTGTTGAAATACTTAACAATTCCTAATTATTTAACTATGAATCATCAAGTGTTCCAATGTAGCAGAATCCCATAAACACACCCTTGGCAAAGGCAAATTCAGCAAAACAGATTCTCCTCACTTGTGATCTCCTCCAGTCCAGGAGCAGGAACACTGACAGAATAAATCCAGCAGCAGAGAGAGAGAGCTCAAGCCTTCTGTAGTAGCAGAGAGAGAAAGAGAGAGAGAGAGAGAGAGAGAGAGACAGAGAGAGAGAGAGACAGAGATAGAGAGGGAAAGAGAGAGAGAGAGAGACAGACAGACAGACAGAGAGAGACAGAGAAAGAGAGAGAGAGAGACAGAGAGAGAAAGAGAGAGAGAGAGAGAGAGAGAAAGAGGGAGAGAGAAAAACAGAGAGAGAGAGAGACAGAGAGGGAAAGAGAGAGAGAGAATGAGAGAGAGAGAGAGAGACAGAGAGAGAGACAGAGAAAGAGAGAGAGAGCTTTTTTGCAGCAGCAGCAGAGAAAGAGCTGTAACTAACAGTTCAATTCTGAAACCCCCCAACATCAACAGCTGAAAGCAACACCGAACCCCCTGGGTCTCTGTGCGAGCCTGACTCCACCCAGTCATACTTGTCTTGTCTAATGTTTTTTTGAAAAACCCAAAAAGCTATTGACTCTGCCATCCATGGAGCAGACGCCTCGGCGCCAGGTTTACAACATTCCTCTGCAAAGAGGAGCAGGACAGAACAAATCCCTCTTCAAGGCACATCTCATCCCAATTCCAAATCTCATTGAAGTTAAGTGCATCCCAGCGACTGCGGCGGGATTCGAACCCACGTGCCCATAGCTGGAGCCTGACTTGATGGAGGGATCATGGGCTCATGATATGACAGTACACCCCATATCGTAGCCTTGAGTCTGTGAAAGCGGAGTGCCTTGCAGACAGCCTGAGGGGGAGTCCCATCCTTGTAGCACTATAGTGAGGTCGAGATCTGCTTAGCCAGGAGGTGTCCATGAAGCATCAGGGCCAGGAGCACAGCAAGGCAGAGGCAACGGAAAACTGGGATAGAGAGGTACAGCAACTTCCAACGCCTGGCTTACACAACGTAGGCAGTCCACAGCCTATAAGAGCAGGACCCAGCATTTGGGAACACATGCGCAACCAGCTCCCTTATGTACATCGACAGGATAAAATCGACAACTCACAGAAAGAAGGTGCAACCAACAAAAGGCTCCTCGGATGTTCCATCCCAAGGGTGAGGGGCCATGAGACAGCAAAGCTACTTTCCACTTGGGGACATATTTTCTCTAAATACACAACACAGTGGCGTCTGACGGACATGTGAGGTCGGACAAAAAGAAGGAGCTTTCCCTCGTTTGGGAGTGCTGATGCATTGCGCATCACAGGACGACAGGCGCCGCCAGAGATTCCTTACACTGTTGGCGTGTTGTGGCGATGATGCAAAAGGTCGCAATGGTAGCCTCGGCTCAAGAAGCAACTGTTACACTGACGAAGCAAACCTATTGGTGTGGAGAATGAACTGTATGCTGTAACCTTCTCCAAATACATGCTACACTTTAGGACTTCATTTCACCTTCTGTGGAAGCAACTACAGTCAATTATTCATTGTTACATGTTGCAATTCATTTGCAAGGAAATAGATCCTGATAGACCTATCTACATTGACCACTGCAAGTCCGGGAATGGAAAAATGGTCAACTAAAACATATAAATACACTGACTCATCTCCTTAACTGAATCAGGTATCGAAACAGATTTTGGAAATGTTGCAGCTTGATTGATTGAAATTTCATACTCGTTCATCAAAGGCGTAGCAGAAATGCACGTGAGCGAATTTTGAGAAGATTTGTAGCTCAGGTTGAGGTTCTGGGTGTAGGTTTGCTCGCTGAGCTAGAAGGTTCGATTTCAGATGTTTCGTCACCATGCTCGGTAACATCTTCCGTGAGCGTCCGGATGAGGCACTGGTGGTCTGGCCCGCTTTCTATTTATGTGTTTAGGTTTCCTTGGGTTGGTGATGTCATTTCCTGTGGTGAAATCATTTCCTGCGCTGTTGTCAATTCTGGTTCTTTTTCTCAAAGGGTGGTAAATGGGACAGTTGGAATGAAAATGACATGACCCTAGATCACTAGTATCCTAATGTAGAGATGAGGAAGGACACCACTTCAACTGGGACAACACATCCATCCTAGGATAAGCCAAGCAGAGACACGCACGAGAATTCCTAGAAACATGGCATTCCAACCGGAACTCTATCAACAAACACATCGACTTGGATTCCATTTACCACTCCCTGAGAAGAAGAACAGGAAATGACATCACCATAGGAAATGATGTCACGTCACTAACAGATGAAAAAATATCATGGGTGATGGAAAGAAAAATACCATTCAGTTGTGTGTAAGAGCACTTCTTGGCAGAAAAGAAGAAAAACGTGAGAAACAAAACAGAAGTGTCCCACAGGAATAGCAGGTCAGAGGCTAGGAATACTGCGGTGAGTAACTCACCTCCTGACCCCTTGCAAAGCCTGTCCACCATCTACAAGGCCCAGGTCAGGAGCGTGATGGAATACTCCCCACTTGCCTGGATGGGGGCAGCTCCAACAACACTCCAGACGCCTGAAACCATCCAGGAGAAAGCAGCCCCCGTTTGATTGGCCCCACATCCACAAACATCCACCCCCTCCCCCACCGACACTCAGTAGCAGCAGTGTGTACTATCTACAAGATGCCCTGCAGAAATTCACCAAAGATCCTCAGACAGCACCTTCCAAACCCACGCCACTTCCATCTAGAAGGACTAGGGCAGCAGATACATGGGAACACCATTCCCTGCAAGTTCCCCTCCAAGCCATTCCCCATCCTGACTTGGAAACATATCGCCGTTCCTTCAGGGTCACTGGGTCAAAATCCTGGAACTCCCTCCCTCCCTCAGGCCATTGTGGGTCAACCCACAGCACATGGACTGCAGCGGCTCAAGAAGGCAGCTCACCCCCACCTTCTCAAGGGGGGGGGCAACTGGGGATGGGGGCAATAAAGGCTGGGCCCAGCCAGTGACACCCACACCCCACAAAATGAATTGAAAAATACAAACTAGTTACGGGGGTAGGAATGCATTGTGTGTGGTCTGTCAGAGTGGGAGGTAGAATGGCTTTTACTCACTGCTTCCACTTTGTGGTTACAGCAGAGTTATTGAAGAACAGAAGCAATGCGATAGAATGGTGTCTTTGACGGGACAGCATTTTGAAATTAGATGAGATTACTTACAGTGTGGAAACAGGCCCTTCGGCCCAACAAGTCCACACCGACCCGCCGAAGCGCAACCCACCCATACCCCTACATATACCCCTTACCTAACACTACGGGCAATTTAGCATGGCCAATTCACCTGAGCCGCACATCTTTGGCCGAGATATTTTCGGCACGAGAGGAAGTCATTTCTCCGAAGTGTCAGGGTTCCACCAGTCTCAAAGCAGCTTAATCGAAACCTATTTCTCTGTACCTATGAAGGCTTTTCTGAGATGCAGAGGGTCATTCAGATTCAACAATCACTTGTGGCACCGCACTCCGTAAGTGTAACAAGGTTTTGCATATAAATATCTTTGATCCTGCATAGTAATACTAATGAGAAAATGTCTCCTGTGCTGGGTTAAATAAGACTCACAGCTGATTCAAACACACAAGTACGGGCCATTGTCAATCACTGCTTAAAGTGAAGCACAGAACAAAATGGTGAAATGGATAGATTTGGGAGTTTCAAAGGACGCAGACCCACAAAGTCAAACGGCCGGGTGAAAGGGTAAAAATTGAATTTAGCCGCAAAAAATGTGCACCTTGCTGAACAGGAGCAAGGGGCCCTCAGTGCTCAGTGACAGAAGTTCTCCAAAGCAGGCTCGGAAACGCACACAAACTGGGCAGAGGGATTCGCAGCTGCAGACCGTGACATTGAAGTGGGGCGTCCCCGGTGTTACCGCATTTAAAATGCTCCCACGCACACGCCGGGTAACACAGGTTGGCTTCTGGAGGCTGTCGTGAAATTGGCCAACTGGGGCCGATGGGCACAAGGACGCTTGGTGCCGGTCTTTTGTTCTGCCGGAGGTCAGAAGTCACACGACGCCAGATTCGCCTCCAAGAGGTTTATTTGAAGTCCCAAGCTTTCGGGGCCCTGCTCCTTCGCCGGGAGAAGGCGTTGTGTGTCTTCCGACCTCGTCCACCTCAGTTCAACACCGGCCCCTCCACATCATGAAATTTCTGAGCATTTCGGTTTCTAGCCACTTAACTTTGCTCAAATTGAGCTTGCACTATCTCTCCAATCACTCAATCCCCAGCTACGCCCAAGCCACTTACATTATCCCTCCTGACAATTTGCGAATGGTTGGCTTCTCCAAAACAAAAAGACTGATCATTTGCAGAAAAGTGCAACATTGAAATCTTTGCCAAGTAATTCCTCTGAAGCAGTGCTTGTGCTCAGCTCACCTGTTTGCAAGAACTGGCTCTTCTCTGACTCGGTATGCACCCAAAGCAGGTTCCCATACTATAAAAGGCCGGACTCTGTATGAAAGTTCCCATGATTTGTTAGCGCTTAAATTCTAATGTCCCACTTCATTTTATATCGCGATGCGTCCAACTCTGATCCCCCTCCTCTCAGAAGGATGTTGTGAAACTTCAAAGGGTTCAGAAAGGATTTACAAGGATGTTGCCAGGGTTGGAGGATCTGAGCTACAGGGAGAGGCTGGGACTGTTTTCCCTGGAGCGTCGGAGGCTGAGGGGGTGACCTTATAGAGGTTTACAAAATCATGAGGGGCATGGAGAGGGTAAATAGGCAAAGTCTTTTCCCTGGGTTAGGGGAGCCTGGAATTAGAGGGCATAGGTTTAGGGTGAGAGGGGAAAGGTATAAAAGGGACCTAAGGGGCAACGATTTTCACACAGAGGGTGGTGTGTGTATGGAATGAGCTGCCAGAGGATGTGATGGAGGCTGATACAATTGCAACATTTAAAAGGCACCTAGATGTGGATATGAATAGGAAGGGTTTAGAGGGATAGGGATCAAGTGCTGACAAATGGGACGAGATTTAGGATACCTGGTTGGCGTGGACGGGTTGGATTTAAGAGTCTGTTTCCGTGCTGTACATCTCTGTTTCTGATGAACAAGCAATCACCCGAGTACATGCTCTCTGCTGTTCAAAATTCTTTTGCCCAGACAGTATAACCAGAGAAATTGTCAGCAAAATCAACTGGATTGGCTGGACAATGTCACTGTCTCACAGAGCAGGCTATGGTTTTAATTCTCCAGGCGCCACACCACCACGAACCAGGCCCCCTTGTGAAACATCAGGCAGGTAAGGGGGTCCTTTATCCGTTTTGTCCAGGCAGAGCACTCTGCCAGTCCATGTCTAAAAGCCCCTTGACCCGGCTTCCCATGACAGAGTCTCATTCGTTAACACAGTTCTCATAAATGGAGATGGTCGAAGGTGAACTATATGGCCCTTAACCTTCTGTCAAATTAGCATCTCTTATTTTCTCATGTTGATCATTCCCAACATGCGGGGAGGTGATGGCCTAGTGACCTTGTATTATCACTTTTCATTCCGAGAGCCCGGTAATGTTCCGGGGGAGCTGGGTTCGATTCCCACCGCGGCAGATGGTGGAATTTCAGTTGGATTTTTAAAAATCTGGGATTAAGAGTCAAAGGATGACCATGAATCCATTGCAGATTGTTGAAAATCCCCATCTGGCTCACTAATGTCCTTTAGGGAAGAAAACTGCCATCCTTACCTGGTCGGGCCTACATGTGACTCCAGACCCACAGCAATGGGGTTGACCCTTAACTGCCCTCTGGGCAATTAGGGATGGGCAATAAATACTGGCATAGCCAGCGATGCCCACATCCCATGAATAAAGAAAAGACTATGTTGGCTATTTTAGGCACAGCAAGATCTCACAACAAGCCCTCACCTTGCCAGTGATTTTTTAAGGATCAGTCCAAACTGTGTCTGGTACTACTTTGAACCTGTGGCCCTTGTCCTGCTCTCATCATTTAAAAATTTAAGTTTTAAATTCGAAATTCACCTTTCCTGTTCCCTTAACTACACTGGCATTGGCTCAGTGACTCAGTGGTTAGCACTACTACCTCACCACACCACACCACACCACACACCCAGGTTCGATCCCACCCTCGGGTGATTGTCTGTGTGGAGTTTGCACGTTCTCCCCGTGTCTGCGTGGGTTTCCTCCGGGTGCCCCGGTTTCCTCCCACAGTCCAAAGATGTACACGTTAGGGTGGATTGGTCATGCTAAATTTTCCCATAGTGCCCAGGGATGTGCAGGTTAGGGTGGATTGGCCATGCTAAATTTTCCCGTAGTGCCCAGGGATGTACAGGTTAGGGTGGATTGGCCATGCTAAATTACCCATAGTGCCCAGGGATGTGCAGGTTAGGGTGGATTGGCCATGCTAAATTGTCCCCATAGTGCCCAGGGATGTGCAGGTTAGGGTGGATTGGCCATGCTAAATTACCCATAGTGCCCAGGGATGTGCAGGTTAGGGTGGATTGGCCATGCTAAATTGTCCCCATAGTGCCCAGGAATGTGCAGGTTAGGGTGGATTGGCCATGCTAAATTGTCCCCATAGTGCCCAGGGATGTGCAGGTTAGGGTGGATTGGCCATGCTAAATTTTCCCATAGTGCCTGGGGATGTGCAGGTTAGGGTGGATTGGCCATGCTAAATTGTCCCATAGTGCCCTGGGCTATGCAGGTTAGCGTGGATTGGCCATGCTAAATTTTCCCATAGTGCCTGGGGATATGCAGGTTAGGGTGGATTGGCCATGCTAAATTGTCCCATAGTGTCCAGGGATATGCAGGTTAGGGTGGATTGGCCATGCTAAATTGCCCCATAGTGCCCAGGATGTACAGGTTAGGGTGGATTGGCCATGCTAAATTGTCCCATAGTGTCCAGGGATATGCAGGTTAGGGTGGATTGGCCATGCTAAATTGTCCCATAGTGCCCAGGGATGTGCAGGTTCGGGTGGATTGGCCATGCTAAATTGCCCCATAGTGCCCAGGGATGTGCAGGTTAGGGTGGACTGGCCTTGGGAAATGTAGGTTACAGTGAAAGTGTGGGTCTGGGTGGGATACCTTTCAGAAGGTTGGAATGGACCCTGAAGGGCCGAATGGTCTGTGAGAGGAATTCTATATTTTCTCTTTTGATTCACCTCACCAGTAGATCCTGTCTATGCTGAAAGTGAAAAGTTGTTTCCTTATAAATCAGAGTAATCAGCCTGGTGCCCATCTCTTCACTGCCTCCAATGTTCACATGAAATGGAAGAGAAAATTAATTGGGTTTTCTTTGTGAAAAGTAACCTGCCCTACTGCAGCTCCTAGATAACAAACGTAATATTGCTCGAGACAAGAATTCTCCCTGCAGCAACACTGAACAGACACACGAAGAAAATATGAAATTACAAGTTACTGTGCGAGATAGTTGGAAATGAACATTGAATATGTTTGTAAGATGCCCTTCTTACTTAAATAACTGTCTCCATCCATTTATTCTAAATGGGTTTCAAATCTTCATTCGCGAGTAAATTGGGCGAAATTCCTGATGAATATTGTCAACAAAGGCACAGCAAAATAGCGTCCCTGCCTCTGAGCTACAAGCTCTGGGTTCAAGCCCCACTCCAGGACTTGATGACCAAAGAAGGGACTAGGTCAAACAATTTGAGTCCGTACCTGCAATTTCTTCCAAAAGGCAGCAAGAACAGGAGAGATTAGTGGTCAGCCACATGGTGGTAAGAGGTTTGGAGCCTCCAGCCCACTGTTTATAACTCTGGGCCATCACAGAGCAGCTTTGGGGGTCAGTCACATCCAGACACAAAGCAGGTTGAGCTCATTCGGCCTCTCCTGCCTACTCTGACTGTCACACATCCCCTCCTGGAAAGTGCCTTCACAAAGGAAGTCCAGAGAAAGAGGCAGTGGTTTCTGACGAGGTTCATGCCAAGGCCGTTCCCTGACTCAGGACTCTGTGCTCTACGGGCTGTTCCCCAGGAAGCACACCGAGAAAACCAACAACTGCGCCTGGAGGGCCATTAACTCAGTGAAAGACTCTCTTTGATCTGCCTGAAACTTGTTGGCCTTCCAGAACAAGGAGTTGACCCTTGACCGGGTGTTGCAGACTGGCACATTCCAAGGTCCAGGCCTACGTGCTGAGGGACACACTAAAGCCTGGGCCAGCTACCACCAAGGCGCAGTGGGGAAAGACCACAGTCTGAAGGCTTTCTGCCGAAGGCAAATGGGGGTCTGTTCAGTTATCGGACTCTCCCAGTGCCTCAGATGTATGTAAATATAGTCTGATACAAGTAAGAAATGCCTTCGGTTTGTTTGTTGGGCAGAATCAAACTCCAATGTTTGTTTGTTGCTCCACATGCTACTGTATAGAACCCGAATTGCCTTAGCAACTATGTGTGTATATAAAGGTATTTTTATGAGTAACGTACATTATCGAAATCAGAAAAGAACTCTCGCAAATACAAGCGATAAGGGCTCATCTAACTGTAAACTTGAATCCCCATTTCTAGCTACTCCTGATAGCCCAGCCAGCTACACGTTCCTCACCAGCTCTGCCTTCAAGGATTCTGCCTCGGCCAACTTTTCAACAGGAGAGTTCCAAAGACTCAACACATTCGGGAGGAAAACTCCTCTCCACATCCAACCTGTTGGGACCCCTCAGGATCGTACATGTTTCAATCAAGTCAGCTCTTCCTGTTGCCAAGCCCAGCAGATACAGGTGCAACCTGTCCAACCTTTCCCCATGCCACACTGTCACAAAGCTGGTCACTTTTTTTCTACAAGTTGTTCCTTTCTCAAGGATGCTGTGTCCTTGATTTGTTTTTCAGAGACGTTGTAAACGGGCCTGGCTCTGATTAGTCTGGTTTGGTGCAGAGATGAAATGGATTATGAGAGGCCTTTTGCTTATATGTAAACAGATGAGACTTCAGGCCAAAGTGGTCCTGTTTTAGAAGTGACCTGTATAAAGAAAGGGGAGTGGTCAGCTCTCTAACTGAGCAGTTAAGTCCAGAACTAGTTAGGAATTCAACAGTGAACTGTGTGGAAACCCTCTCTGTCTCTTTCTGCCCTTTTAACTTCAACCTGTAAGCATCTGCTCCCTTTTTCATCTGTGTTTTAAAGGGGGTTTGTTTACTGGGACTGTTATACATATTCAGAATTGCTAAGTCTAGTTTGGATAGACTGAGTTCTGTAGGGATTCTTTATTCTGTTCTTTGTGTTTCATTGTGTAATTTTGTGATTAAAGTTTTCTCTGTTTTAAAACCTGGTAGTCAACCTCGCTAACTTACTCACTGTCCACTTACTGATACAAACTGCAAAGTTATGGTCTGGGCTGCCTGCTTAAGGAAGTTTTGAGTGGTCTGGCCTAGTCCATAACAGTCCATCCTAGTCCATCCTGTTCCTTGGATGCTGCCTGACCTACTGCGCTTTAACCAGCAACACATTTTCAGCCCTAGTCCATAACAGACGGCCTGCCCAGTTGTTAGCTTTGCAAACTGCTTCTAATGCAATTCTATTGCTCCTGAAATAAGGTGACCAATACAGGACACAGTACTTGGGGTGTGACCTAATCGGTCCCTTATATCACTGAAGCGCGCCTTTCCTACTTCTGTATTCAATCCCCTCGCAAGAAATCACACCATTTTATGAGCTTTCCTCATTCCTTGCTGTACCCACATACCATGCACCATTCATGCACCAAGACACCCTGTGCTTCCCTGATCCTTGCAATGTCTCAATGTGCTTCCTTTTCATTCTTCCTGCCAAAATGGACAATTTCCCACATTACACTCGCCTTGCCGGGCCTTTGTTCCCTCCTTCCGTCCAGACGCACCTTATGTCCTGTTCATGACTTACTCACTTTGTGCGATCAACACATTTGGCAGCTGTAGCTTCTGTCCCTTCATCCGAAGCATTTACACAGACAGCTGACTGCACGGCCCCGTGTGTATCAGACTCGTTCCAACAGCAGGAGGTTCAATCCCCGTTCCAGATGGAGGAGATTTTAAATTTACCTCCTTGTAGCCTTGCCTTGAGAGAACCAAGCGAATGGAATGTCAGAGGACAACGTGTCAGCTGTCCAAATGCTACAAGTTGCTGGACAAATTTCTCACACCCAATACTCAAGCCGAAATGTCCGCTGTGTGTTAACTATGCGGCAGCCTGACTCCATCACTGACCCCAGTACTCAATTCAAGACGGCAGAGCCTTGGCAAAGTCAGTTTGTTGTCTGAAAGGCACACACAACTCCATTTCCGTGACAGAATGTTTTACCTTGTATGACACTCCTGTCCTTATAAGGCAGCAAATGCGCTGACTTGTGGTGAGCACCATTATAGGAGAATACGCTAGATCTCTATGTATGATACATTTAGGGGAGTTAATTCACCAACACGAAAGGGTTTTTGCTCCAGAACGTAAACCAACCTATGTGCATGCAGATTCTGACATCGTTGAACCTCGCAACTGGATTACTATTTTGTATTCTGCTTGCTCGCTAGCCAATGCTTTCACTTTATATTCAGATTATGCATCCATTTGCAGAGAATAAAGCGACTGTGTCATAAGTCAATTATATTATGCCTTTGCTGGGCCTTGAATGTGAATGGAAGCCTTTAACTGTAAAAGACAACAAGCCATCTCCAAATCCCCACGTTATTATAAGTTTGACAGTGACATTTCTGCTTTCATGGGTTGCCAAACTGCTCCAATTCTAAAAATAGAGGCAAAGATTAGGAGACACAGTTATATTTTTAAAAATTCTTAGTCTGGTAGCTTAAAAGGTAATTAAGCTCAGTTAAAATAAATAGGAGTACATCGAGCTATAGAGTCATACAGCACAGAAACAGACCCTGCAGTCCGACTTGTCTGTGCTGACCAGATATCCCAATCTGACCCTGGTCCATTTGGCCCCTATCCCTCCAAACCCTTCCTATTCATATACCCATCCAGATGCCTTTTAAATGTTGCAATTGTACCAGCCTCCGCCACTTCCTCTGGCAGCTCATTCCATACACGCGCCACCCTCTGTGTGAAAATGTTGCCCCTTAGGTCCCTTTTAACTCTTTACTCTCTCACCTCTGCCCTCTAGTTTTGGACTCTCCTACGTTGGGGTAAAATCCTTGACTATTCACCCTTTCCATGCCCCTCATGATTTTATAAACCTCGATAAGGTCATCCCTCGGCCTCTAATGCTCCCGGGAAAACAGCCCCAGCCTAGTCAGGCTCTCCCTATATCAATTTATTTTTTGCTGTGTGATCTTCTGTTTATTTTTTTTCTCTTTTTTTTTGCTTTTTTTAAAAAAAATTTTTATTAACCCCTACACTACTGCCTAACTGCGGTAGTGCTTGGTTTTTCCAATAATCAATTTTAAAAGAGACTAAGAAATGTTAAGATTGGAGAAGACTTTCAAGTATGGGTGGAGTTTACTTCTAAATGGTCAGATGAGAGTGTAAATTCCAATGGCTATTCATGACTCCATGTGCAGTGACTGTTACAGAGACTTATAGTCCCAACTGGGAAAGGTAAAGGCCTACAAACACTACAAAGGTAAAGGAGAATGACTTCCAAATGTCTTACAGCCTTTAGAAAAGCTTGAAGATCTTTCCAATCTACTTGGCAGCCTTTACCAAGACTGAATGGGGAGAGACGTTGAGCTGAAATTTCCCACTTTTAGGTGAGATACAAGGCACCCCACTTTGCTAAGGCCCGAGTTTGTTTTTCACAAGCGAGCTTCCAGTCTCTTCACGCAGCTGGCCTCTCCAATACCCATTCTGTGGGAACGTGGGGCAGGAAAGGAGGGGGTGTTTGCTATTGCCTGGATGTTCCGGAATGAACACACCCGGTGCCACATTGACACACCAGTTCCACAGCACCTCAGATGCTATAAGCCAGGAGCTGTACATCTCACGGTGGTCCTGCAATGTTACCCCCAAGGAAATAGCCCCAGAAAAGCAAGTTCGTTCCTCGGTTCACCTACAAGGACCTGGAGGGGCTGGTGGATTGAGTGATGCAGAGGAGGGCTGCGCCATATCCTGCCAACTGGCAAAGGAGGCCATGCTACCAGATCCAGTCAGCTGAGACTGAGATAGTGACCCCCGAGCAGCGCAGCGCCCGGGTGGACTATCTCCCAGCAGCACAGGAGGAAGGTCAAGGATCGTCAACTCGGCAAGGGTTAGGGCCGCCATCTTCTTCCTGCTCCCTCACGCTGACAGGGCCAACGCTCACTCTGCCAACTACACACACCTCTCACCAAACCTCAGGAATGACAACTCTCAGTATCATGTCCCTTCAATGGCTGCTGTCTGCTTTGTTCTCCCAGACTACCAACCCTTCCTGTCCTCTGTGCTTCCTAGCCGCTCGGAGTGGGGGGACCTCACCGTGAAGTGCTCTTCCATGGATTTCCATCATATCCATTGCCCACCCCCCTTTGTAAGGAAAATCGGCCTGCGCTCCCCCTCCCTCCCCACTTAAATGATGTCTCCACAGCACCCTGAACCTTCCATCCATTGACTTCCTGCTGCCTTGGGAAAGCAGCCAACATCCTCAAGGACCCCTGCCACCTTGGTTGTTGTCTCTTCTGACCTCATCCATCGGACAGAAGATACAAAAGCTTAAATACATGGTCCAACAGATTCAAGGACAGCTTCTTCCCCGCTGTTATTAGACTTCTGACTGGACCTCTCCTATTTCAAATCTAATGTTGATCTCTGTGAACCTTCCCTGCAGCCATGACATTGTATTCCTCACTCTGTTCTATTACCCTGATGCGCTTTTGTGTGGTATGATCTGCCCCTGTACCGCACACAGAACAAAACTTTTCACTGTACGTGGGTACATCAAATCAAACACAGAAATCTATATAGTACGACTGATCTGCAAGACTGACCATGGTCAACCCTTTAGACTCGAACCAGACTATGTCCTTGACTAAATGCCTGACCACAGTCCCTCTTAAACCCAGAAAGGTCTTCTACCCCTTTCACTTTCAGACATGGCCACTTGGTGGCAGCACAGGTGGTGCGCTTGTCCTGTGAGCGGCTGGAACATGCTGTCGGTGGGACACAGACGTCGCACAGTCCACCCTCCTGGTTAATTCGTAACAAGCTGCCTGCCGCTCCCTCTCTGCTACAGGCCGCACAGGCTGGAAGTGAGCACTGGGAAACGAAGCCAGACAATGCAGCCTGGGGAGATGCATGGAATGCATGTGCGTCCCCCTTGCACGGGGGCAGAAGTGTGCAAGTGGCTCAGCTCCAAAGAGAAGTCGCACACGCCTGAAGCGGTGTGCGAGTTGGCATGACAGCTGGCACCACGATACGGCATAAACTGCTTGGACAAAGCGCCAGGCGCGGACCGTGTCCATGGGGAGGGCAGGGACAATATGATGAAGACAGAGGCTGGGAATTAGGAGCTGCGTAGAAAGTCGCTGGGTTGGGTTGATAATGAGATGCAAATGCATGGAAATAAGGCCATCGCCACACATTAGGACCATTGGCAATACCAGCTCCTTGATGCACATTACCAGGAAGGTATCCCTGCCACATCTCTGCATCCAGCTCTCAGTAACCCAGAGGGTGCCATGAATCTCCCAGAATTCCAAGGCAGCGGCACCATGGTGTGGGAGCAACAAATCAAGTTCTGCTGGCCCTTACTCACCTGCCAGTGCCATCATGCATCATCAGTTCAAGCTTGAAAGTGCTAGTAACTGAGATACTTCGAAAGAACCATGCAACTTTGAGGTTGGTAAGGCCTCCATCCCCCAAACTATGACCCTGGAGCTGCCCCAGAGGCGCCTGATTTTCAAAGTGCCATTGGTGAGACTGACATCCAAAGACAGGCCAGATTCCAAAGTCACGCCTGAACTGTGTGGCTCACATGACACGATCGCTGAAGGTGAATGCCCTGGTCAGAAAGGAGGCACATCTGGCACCCAATCAGTAGCACAGAGTGCCGCCAAGCTGTGAGAGCTGACTCTCTGGCGCCAGTGGCAAAGTCAGGCGGCAGCCATCTTGGGGCCTGCTGTTTGGTTGCCAGGTGAAGCCAGTCAGCACATCAGAGTCAAGAGGATAAATTCTTATTAATGAGAATGATCAGGCCAAACTAAGGCTCTGAATGCATGTGTAAATATATGAATGAAGACCACTCAGCACATCAAAACAGCTCCACCATTCAATATGATCATAGCAGATCTACTTGTCTTTTGACTGCCACATCCCTAACTACCTGTTGGATGCCAAGCAAGAATCCATCTGGCTCCACCCTGGATCTATTCAATGTCCCCGCTCCCACTGCTTTCCGAGGCAGAGAGTTCCAAAGTCGCACAACTGTCAGAGATATATTTTTAACAATTCTCCTCATTCCTGTCCTGACTGGGCAGTCTCTAACTTTAAAACAGTGTCCTCTGACTCTGGACTCACTCAGAAGAGGAAACATCCTTTCCACATCCACCTTATCAAAATGATTCCGGATCTTATAAACGTCAAGCATATCTTGCCTCGCTCTGAGATGATAGAATCCCTACAATGTGGAAGCAGGCCACTCGGCCCATCGAGTCCACACCAACCCTCCTAAAAGCATCCCCTCCAGACCCACCGTCCCCATGGCTAATCCATCGAACCCACTCATCCCTGGACACTATTGGCAATTTAGTAGGGCCAATGCACTCCGACCTGCACATCTTGGGACTGTGGGAGGAAACCCTCAAAGACACAGGGAGAATGCACAAACTCCACACAGACAGACAATCACCTGACGGTGGGACTGAACCTGGGTCCCTGGCACTGTGAGACAGCAGTGCTAACCACAGTGCCACCCAAACTCCAGTGGGACACAGCACAGCCTTTCCAATGTTTTCTCATAAGGCAAGCTGCTCATTCCAGCTATTAATCTATCAAATTCCTCTGAACTGTCTCCAACGCATTTACATCCATCCTTAAATAAGGAAACCAAAACTGCACACGGTATTCGAGATGGGATCTCCCCAATGCCCTGTATAATTGAAGCACGACATCCTCATTTTTATAACTAATTGGGCACAAAATATCTCTCCTGCAGCTAGTCCTGCTTGGTATTCTCACCACTAACTCAAGTTCCAAAAAAGCATAGCATTCCATTCATCCCAATCCCACTTAGCTCCTTCTACACCTTTAGTACTGCAGTCAATATCCCTTTCAATAAGAATCTGTGTTTTCTTTCTTCCTGCCAGAGTGAACTACTTCATATTTTCCCAAATTATATTCTGTCTGTCAGATTTTTAGGCACTCACTTAACTTGTCTCTATCCATCTTCACAAAATACTTTCTGACTTATCTTTGTTCATCTGCAAATTTCAACACGTGTCTTTGAGCCCCTCAGCTAAGTCACCGATATAAACTGTAAAATATTGAGGGCCCATCACGGACCCCAAATATCACACCCTGCCAGCCTGAAAATAAATCCATGCATGCACTCTGTTTTCTGCTGGTCAGCCAATCTTCTATCCTTGCTGATTTGTCATCTTTGCACCAACTTTCATGTCGAATCTTGTCAAATGTCATCTGGAAATCCAAGAACAATATGTCAATGGGCTCCCCTTTATTCACAGCATCTGTTATTCTTTCACAGAATTCCAACAAATGGATTAAAAAGGGATTTCCTGAGGGAGATTACCCTGTCAGACAAAAAATATTTCTTTGACCTCACTGCCTATCTGTACCGGACTGTTCAGGTTCAGTGGAATCAGATTAAGAACATAAGGAAGAGGGGGAGGCCATCTGACCCCTCCAGCCCGCTCCACCATTCATCAAGATCATGGCTGATTTTTTTCATGGACGCAGCTCCACGTACCCGCCCGCTCACCATAACCCTTCATTCCTTTACTGTTCAAATATCTATCATTGCCTTAAAACCAGTCAGTGAGGTAGCCTCAACAGCTTCCCTGGGCAGGGACTTCCACAGATTCACAACTCTCTGGGTGAAGAATCTCCTCCCTAACTCAGTCCTAAACCTGCTCCCTCTAATCTTGAGGCTATGCCCTCTTGTCCGAGTGACACCCATCATCCTCTCTACCTCTCTTATCTCTTCCCTTTGTCATTTTATATGTTTCTATAAGAGCCCCCCTCATTCTTCTAACGAGTATAACCCCAGTCTACTCAGTCTCTCCTCATCAGGCAACCCTTTCAACTCCGGAATCCACCTAGTGACCCTCATCTGCACCCCCTCCAGTGCCTGTACATCCTCTCTCAAGTAAGGAGACCAGAACTGTACATGGTACTGTAGGTGTGGTCCCCTCAGCCCCGTATACAGCTGCAGCAGAACCTCCTTGTTTGAAACTCCATCCCTCTAGTAATTGAAAACCTGTTTTCTGGTTCTGAATCGCCCCCAGACCCTTCAGCTTCTAAGTCAGCTGACTGGGCATTAACTGGCAGCTAGCCAGTTCCCCCCCCCCCCCCCCCACACACACACACACACACACACACACATACAGTGAGGGTGGAAATCGAAGGCGGGACCCAGAGGCAGCAGGCTCCCGAGAGCACCTCCGGCAAGGCGGCTGTCAACTTCCAACCCTAGGCGTAAAAAGTGAGGTCTGCAGATGCTGGAGATCAGAGCTGAAAATGTGTTGCTGGTTAAAGCGCAGCAGGCCAGGCAGCATCTCAGGAATAGAGAATTCGACGTTTCGAGCATAAGCCCTTCATCAGGAATGAGAGAGAGTAGCCAAGCAGGCTAAGATAAAAGGTAGGGAGGAGGGACTTGGGGGAGGGGCGATGGAGGTGGGATAGGTGGAAGGAGGTCAAGGTGAGGGTGATAGGCCGGAGTGGGGTGGGGGCGGAGAGGTCAGGAAGGAGATTGCAGCCTCCCTCTACAAGGATTTCAGTGAGTCTCTCTCCCACTGCACCCCCCAGGTCATCTCCTCTGCACAGAAGCTCTTCAGCCACGTTCTCAAACAGACTCGCAGCACCGCCCTCCTAACCTGCAATCCTCTTCCTGACCTCTCGGCCCCCACCCCACTCCAGCCTATCACCCTCACCTAGACCTCCTTCCACCTATCCCACCTCCATCGCCCCTCCCCCAGGTCCCTCCTCCCTACCTTTTATCTTAGCCTGCCTGGCACCCTCTCCTCATTCCTGATGAAGGGCTTATGCTCGAAACGTCGAATTCCCTATTCCTGAGATGCTGCCTGGCCTGCTGTGCTTTGACCAGCAACACATTTTCAGTTCCAACCCTAGGCCCCATCCCGCCAGCACTGGAGTATCCCACTCTCCCTCTGGGTGGGGAAGTGGGTTGGGCCTGCCTGGCGTCTCACCAATAAGCTCAAAAACATGGTCCCACAGCGCCAGGTTAGAGTCCAACCGGTTTAATTGGAAGCACTAGCTTTCGGACAACTCCCTGATGGAGGAGCGTCGGTTTAATTATAGTCCAATATTAAACGGAGGCTGAATTATAGTCCAATTAAACCTGTTGGACTCTGACCTGGTGTTGTGGGATTTGTAACTTTGTGGCATCTCCAATTCAAAATACAGAAGGGCTTAAAAAGGTCACTGCAGGGCGTGACCGTCAGGAAATAGCGACATTATATTTCCCCCTCATCCCCCCCCCAATTAGCAACGGCGGTCTCACAGTGGAATTCCATTCAATATTTAATGTTCAACTTGAATGCGCAGGTTGACTTCAAAGCAGAGAGCTTGGCTGGCAAGTAAATTACAAAGCGGCCCTTCGAGTCACACTCCTGCTGATTGGAAGGGACACAAGGACATTGTCACAGCAAAGGGACTGTTGTTTTAAAGAAACCCATCCAAATGCATATCAGGAGGCACTCCAGCTCGCTGCGGGAGCTGAACATGACTTGCATATAGTTCTTTCACTGCTAGATATGCAGCAGACTGCTCCTTAATCTATGATAATTAGCTTCTCCCTCAGAGAAGGGAAGAACGCTTGTAAATATTAAAATAACAGCTAAAACAGAGCCACAAAACACTTGGAAGCTGGTATCTGGAAGACCTCCTCCTGACTATTCAGAATCCACTTTTTAACCTTTGGAGTTGCATATTTCTTAAATACCCAATTGACTGTCATAAGATAAGTTATCAACCATTTTAAAACATTCAGCGTGATTTCCCTTCTCTTTGTCTCTTAATGGAATTTCAAACAGCCTGGCACCCGTAGTCTGCAATTACAGTCTCGACTTCATTTCCAAATGCCTTAAAGAAGAGATGTAAGCAACAATTCAAATGGACGAAAGAAAGCAATCGGAGAGGCAGTTAAAACATTTCTTTGATTAAAGGGCATCAAAAAAGTGTTTCAAAGGGGGGATAATGGAAAGACTTTGCAATATTCACAATTGCCTCACGCTACTCAGAAGCAAGATATTGCTGAAAGCTGGAGGGATTTTTTTTGGTGAAAACTTAAAGACAGTAACATTAATTCATAAGAAGCTGAACTGAAATGAAAACACAGAAAATAAAAGCTCTGTACAAAACCTAACATCTACTTCCTGCAAACCATGGACACTGTGTATAAATTATTTCCGTACGCTGGTTATACACAAAATCTTCCTTTCCATAAATACATGACATAAATTGCAAAAGGGCGCAGAACTCTTAATTGACTGCATGCCTGAAGATCATATATTCGGTCCTTGATGTAAGAATGTTATTCTATATTATTAACCATTAATTAGCAAAACTTCCAGCAGTTCAGCAACTGGGAGGTAGATAGGGTTTGCTGTACTGACTGAGGCACTGAGAGACACAAAGCTGAAATACTGCAATACCTGGTTGGAGAATGTAATTATGATGTGATACTTTTATATTGGAAGCTCCCATTATAAATATTATGAGCATTTATCGGGGGGAAAAAGTTGACATAAAAGTAGACAGGGAGTACCCATTGAAATCAGCTGAAAACATTTGATTGGGGAATTTAAGCGTCTGAAAATTAAAATTGTTTGGTTCCAGTAAGTAAGGACTGAAGTTATGCAAACGTTCTCTTTGTATGGTAGACCGGGGTCGTTTCCCAGATCCTAAAACAAATCTAAAAGTGCAACGCCACAGCTCTGTCAATGGTTTCTGGGTTACTGCTTCGCACCACGCTGAGTTAGCTCGGGTGCAGTATTTCATCTCTGAACCTTCCTGCTCATTGATCAGCAAGAGTTCCAACTCTGGTGACTGACCAGGGCTTCCTGCTGGACAGCTCATTATTATTAAGCACGTGTCGAATTCCTGATGACTCAGAGAGTAATCTGCACTGCATCGACACTTTGTAAACGCTCTTGTCCAATAATCGAACCGATTCCATTCCAATATTTCTCGAGTTGACAGGGAAAAATTGACATAGTGGACATGCGCTACAGAAACACAGCTTAGCCTTGCTTGCTGCCATACAGAAGGGTACATGTGCTTTCATAATGTCACTCCTTTCGACATCACGCCAATTTAACCAACTGTAAAAAGTTCTCGCCCTTTTAAGTTAATGCTGACTGCTTAGTTGATGAATGAGCAATATGATGGTTTTAAGAGTGCTGTGATTCATGTGCTCGTCCCCTGTGATGCGATGAAGCAATTACAACTTCCAACAAGCATTACAACGGCATTCCGGTCTTCAGAGTTTTTCCAGTTTTGGAAAAAAAATAGCCCAACGACTCCGTTTTCAAGGAGTTACTGCGGATATCTGCTTTCAATCGAATATCCAAAGATGCAGACTAATCTGATTCAATGGTCATTAATCAGCTGATATCAGCCATAAAACACTTGCCTCCCTATAAAATGCCTTTGTTCTAGCTGAAGGGAGAGAACCAGGCCTATTTTCAAAGGGGGGGCATGTATTTTAATATAAACAGAAATAGCCCCTGGAATTGCACAGTACTAGCGCGCAATGAAATGGCATCCCCAAAAAGCATTTATTAGTTTTAAATATCATGTGGAACAAGAAAGAGCCATCTCACTTTCCCGATATCATCAGTCTTGGAGTATTTATTAAATGGGAGCTCGGGAGAAACGGAAAATTGCGACCAAGTGCTTTGGGAAGTTTAAGAACCTCCCCATACCGCAACAGCACCTCCTGGCGGCCAGTTTGAGGAGCTCAACTAGACACGAGACCAGGACAAGTGCTGAAAAAGCGCCCGCAGAGATATATAATCACAGGGGGGAGAGAGAGAGAGAGAGAAGTAAAACTGGCATTTCAAAGGCAATGTGTTTCACGCTCATTTTAAGCAATCATCCGTGTGTGAGATAAAAGGGACAGGAACTGAGGACCATTTGCCATTTTTAAAAGGCATCAAAGCCGAGTTCGCTTCTGTCCAAACACTGGGGAAGATGGAGAAAGTCTAACTTCTCCTGCATGGTATCCGCACAGGAGCAGAACTGGGTATCTCCAATCACCTTAAATTAAAACATTTCTGGATGAGGAAAGTATAGGGAGCATTCCTTAGAGCAGGACCAGACGCTAAAACTATCAGCATGTTGCTCAGCACACCAACTCAAAATGACATTTCCCTCAATAACCTATTACCCACTGCTGGCTAATTCGAAATGAACTGCGTGTTTCACTTTTTACTTGTAGTTAGTCTTTAATAACAAGTATAGACAATTTATGGAATTTATCTGCAATTGATTTCATAGAAACACAAACCATGCTCCTTTAAAGAAAGCATTCGAACATTCATACGCACTGGTCTTGTCATGTCCTATACAGCATCACTTTAAGTGTCGTGTAATGGAGAATATGGAGTGCTAGTTGTGTATTTGTGTGAATTGTGCTGTGAAACAGTCAACACATACATACTTTCAGCATGTGACTCTTGATAAGGTAATACACGTTCGTTAAAGCTGCCGAGTGTCTAGTCGTTAATTTTCAAAGTTTGCCTAAAGCATTCAAAAAGGAAAAATGAGACTAGGGAACACGTACCAAAGCTACTATGACACAAACAACTGAATATGTGTTCCTTTGCCGAAAGGTGGGGTTGGGGGGGGAGGGAGGGATCGCTCTGTTTGGATTTATCTAGAAAACCCTTGCATTGCCACTGGATCTCTCCACAATCATATAAAAGTAAACGCGAGGCGGAACTAAGCAGAAAAGACATCATTTCACAAATAAGATGTAGAACAACTAGTCAACAAGACATCCCAATCCCCTGTTTCATAAAACCTCATAAAATGGCATGTAAATTATTGAGCATTTAATGAATGCAACCTGACAACATGTGATTTATGGACTTTAATACAAAATGCAGAATGCAGTAGGCCTTTCATTTCTATTCTGCAAATTAAAGAGTCCTCTATTTTCCAACTTATTTTTATTTGCACAACTGAAATGATCATAATTGTGAAATCCTTCTTATTATGTTCTGTTTTATCTGATTTGTCTGTAAGTGTATAATGAATTATTACCTTTTCTTTTCTCTGCATTGTCATCACAACTCAAAATCTACCATCATGATGATTTTTCAATAAACTAATGATTTATCTATCTATAAAAGCCATGTGTTCCTTGCTTAACTTGACTGAACAGCTTTTTTCACATTAAATCTGCTGTCATCAGGTCCCTTTGTTGACACTGAGCCATTGTTCACAGGTTCTGCAATCTTTTAGCAATTATAAAACTGTACAGCCCCTGTAACATGTTGCATTTTACTTCGAACCTGCTCATTAAAATAACGAGTTTCTGCAAATGAAATCAAAGCAGCCAGGTTTACTTTTTTTTTTGACAGTGATGAGATTTTTTTAACAACCGAGTTATAAACGTATTTCCTTTCAGCGTTGGTGACTCAGTCCCTCCTCAGCTCAGTCGTCGCCAATGTTACCAGCTCTAGTATTGCTGGGGATTTAAGTTCCAAAGGCTCTAGCTATTGTTTCGGACTTCTCTCAAGTGCTTATAGTTTGAATATGTACTCGTAAAGTGAACAACAGAAGGTTATTTTGCCATTGGGGTTCACGTCCATTATCCACACCTGTGCTTTTAGCAGAGCTGACCCACTCATGTTCATGAGTTGGAAACCTGGTTGATTTCCCTCTCCCTGACCTCAAGGGCACTGAATGCCACTTTCATTCCATCAACTGAAATCTGCTAAGGGACCACGCCCAAGACTGAGCTTGCTGGTCTGTGTGCTGGATCAACTTGATCCAGTGAGGAAACATTCAGGCTTGTGGAGTTCAGAAATCACAAGAGAACAATCTCCATTCACACGAGACTTTGCCAAGATCAGGGAAAACATCTAAAGCTCCTTTTTTCCCGGTCCCCTGTTACGGTTAATGCAGTGAGTGTTGGCAGGTAGGCCCATAAGCTGAAGGTGAGAGATCACGGTAAAATCCATGCCATGGTCTCTCAGTAGGGTTGTCATCTCTGATGGTCCTGGGGATGCTCCCCTCCCTGCCTCCAATCGTCCCCACCCCCCTCTCCACATTCACTGCTGTCAATGACAAGCTCTCCCACTGAAAAGAAAATAGACTCATCAATGAGCTGAATAGATCACTTTTGACCGTCCAAAGCTCCCTTTTCCTACAGTCCAATATTGTAATGACTCATAAACAAAAGTGCTCATTTCTTTTTTCTTTCAATTTCCTCTCCTCGCCCCTGCGGCTGCTCGGAGCAATGCCTGACAGATCAGTCTTTATTTCCTCCTGACTCCCAGGGCAATCCTGGAGAGTTGGCAAGCCTATCTCTCAGAGAGACACAAGTTTCATCACAAGCTGCAGATTCATGCTCACTGGAAACTGAGATGAAAGCAGCCCCAAGCTCATTTGAATTAAGAGAGTTGCAGTCAAATATCTCCCATGGATAGAAAGAGGAAAATTTTCAGTGGGATTAACCCTTAGATGAAAGAACCAATAATTCACTGCTCTGTCTGTTTTTTTTTCCCTTTTTTAAAAAAATTAACCCCACACTACCGCCTAACTGCGGTAGTGCTTATTTTCACTGCTCTGTCTGCAAGTATACCTTTTCATTTTGATTGGTTACTTCAATCTGGACCAATTACAGCAAAGTCCAACTTAGCTGTGGGCATAAGGACAATGTATTTGTGTTTAATTCCTGACATGCAAACACAAGAATCACTTCACTCTTAGTCATGCACACAATCACAAAGTGCACTTGCCTACCTAGAGCTAAGACACATCTAATCATTTGATCGTCAAAAGTGGAATGGATTTCTTGAAGAAGGAATTACAATTTTAGGCAGCTCAAACTTTAACTATTTCAGGTCAAAATTTCAGGCCAGTTGGTAATTGACAGGAAATAAACTTCCCAGATCAGACACCTAAAAGACAAATTGTTTGTGGGCAGAATTTAAGGCATGCTTGAAATTCAGAAGGCTACCTAAAGGACATCTAATTTAATTCCGAGCTGGAAATGCAGGCGATTCCGTAGTCTGTAATCAAAATGTAACAGTACCGCACGTTGAAGCAGAGAGAAAAGCATGATTTACCCAGGACAATTATGCATTTCAAGCCCTTGTCATTTCTTCATGAAATAAAAATCTAATTGCACAGTTCATGTCAGAAGGTATGTAAACATAAGGCTCCTGTCAACCCCCTATTCAGGTCACAGCAGGCTTGGTCAAAGGCTGTTTTATAGGTGGGATTCACAGCAGAATCAGCATGTCACTAGAACTGACACTGTTCACTGTTTGTATACACACACACACACACAAGAAAATTTGTTTGAAACAAAATAAGTGAGACAACTCAGAGGCAGTGTTAACAGATAGTATACTTCTGGTTGATCCATGATTGCCAAGTAGAAATCACTATAAACACCAAACCCTTCCCATCCAGTTTATACATAGGCATGAACTGCAATGGATATCTCATTGAGACCCCCCAAACGTCAGATTCCCAAGCCTTGAGTTATAAGGACGGGGGAGTATGAGAAATGGTACCTCTGAACATTATAGCTCACAACCAATGAATACTACAACTCAGCCTTGTGTTTCTCAAATGGAAAGATTTCAAGTCTGTGTCGATGGAACTGTAACTTATTGCTCCCATTCCCCTGATGTTAAATGGTAACTGTTGCTCTGTTCAAGTTTCTTGTTACATGGCTCTATGTTCCCTACAGACAAACCCAGTCATGTCCAGTGCCTCAACACTAACAATGAACAAGGGGCAAGAAGGTGGGGGGGGAAGGGAAAGAAGGGGGGGGAAAGAAGGGGGAGGGGGAAGAAAGTGGAAGGGAAAAAGGGGAGGGGAAAAAGGGAAGAAGGGGGGAGGGAAGAAGGGAGGAAAGGAAGGGAAGAAGGAGGGGGGGAAAGGGAAGAAGGAGGGGGGGGGAAAGGGAAGAAGGAGGGGGGAAAGGGAAGAGGGGGGGAGGGGAAGGTCTCTCACTTTGAAGCACATGAAAACCACGGGATGTTTTCCAACAGTCTCTGTTTCCCTTGGGCTGACTGCATTTTTTTGCATAGCCCCCCCCCCCCCCAAGACAACAAGTGACAACGCTCGCCCTTGAGCTCCTCTCAAGAGCTGCCCCACCAGGATCATAGCCAAGGAAGCAACCAGTCACCACCGCCAAACACCAGACTTCCCTCGGCGCTAAACCATGCAGATGGGACGGGCCCGATCAACAAGTTCCGGGATGACCTCCAATCACATGGAGCCCGCCAACACCTCGTCTGGAGCCACATGGCGTGACAGGGGGGGGGGGGGGGGGAACTTTTGAGTTGGAGCAAGGTACTCACGACTTTGAAGTGCTGGTGGGTACACTCTTCCCCTCTGTACTTGCAGCCGAGCAACATGTCTCTCATCTCATGGCCGGCCCGGTCATAGAACTCCCTCATGTTGAAGGGCTTGGGCTTGAAATTCCGAAAGTTCGCCTTCTCGATGAGCGCCTCCAGGACGTGCTTCTCGGCCACGTAAGGGTCAGGGATCTCGTAGCGGTTGTTGAGCAGTCCCAGCAGCTCGCCGGCGTGGTACAGGTCGTTCTTGGTGATCTTGCTGAAGCGGAACTCGTTGAGGTTGCAGACGGTGACCGCGGGGAAGGTCAGGTTGAAGGCGGTCACCTCGTCCACCTTGGTGACATGCGGGTACTCGAAGTAATACTGGATCCGCTGCACGAAGACGTGAACCAGGAAGGAGAGGGAGCCCAGGAAAGCCAGGGTCCAGACGACGCGCCTGAAGGAGAAGCGCTCGTACGTGAAGATGTGCCCGATGCCGTGCAGCGTGGAGCTGGTGGCGAAAGCTTGGACGCTGGAAGGCTGCGAGCTGCCCGCAGCCCCGGGCTCTGCCTTCAGATCCATCTGGGGGGGCTTGAGGGGGCGAACTAACAAGGACACAGGGGGCGGGGGGGGGGGGGGGGGGGTGGGGGGAAGGAGACCAGGGATGGGAGAGAAAGATACACAGGCAGATCTGGAGGTTTTGGTGTTGGGGGTAGGTAGAGGGGGGAATAACCCAGATCAATAGGAAGAGAGAACAGGCCAGCTCCTTGCTCTGTGTGTGTGTGTCTCTCTCTCTCTCTCTGTGTATGTGTGTGTATATATATAGAGCAAACGCTCCAAGCACTGGAAAGCTCCCCTCCTTTGAAAGACTCTCCTGCTTTCTGATGGATGACAGGCTGCTCGCTTTCAGAAAAGCAAGAGGGCTCGCTCCCATAGGTTCAGCAGAAAAGCATCATTTTTTAAAAAAAAATATATATATATATTTTGGTTGCACGTTTCAGCTCTCCCCCAACCCCATTTTTTTTTAAAAAAAAGGAAAAGAAAAGTCCTTGTCACCAGTGCAGCTCGGTGCAGATCAAGCCAACAAACATTTCCTGCAAAAAACACAGAAATTGCTGGAAAAGCTCAGCAGGTCTGGCAGCACCCCAGGAGAGAAATCAGAGTTAAATGTTTTCAGGTTGAGCGAGCCTCCCTCAAATCTCTTGTTTTCTGACGGACAGCATCCACACTTCTTTGGGAATTTGAACGAACATTTGAGACTGACTCTCACCACAACCTCTCTTGCACATATCAATATTTCAATCATGAGATTTGTGCTTTTGGTCACTTTGTTCATACAAAGCTATTGGGTCAACTTCCCACCTTCCTGTGACTTCCTCACAGAGTCACTGGATTTTTGTGGGCAATTTATAATTTTTTTTTAAAATCCAAGACTATATTTACAGAGGCTGGCTCACTTGTAATGCAGCTTGACCACTTCTCTTTGGCAAAGAGGGAGTTCTTAATCCTTTCCTCATCCAATTTTCAAATCAGATTCCCCTCCAGGGTGGAAAGAGGCCCTTTGGCCCAACAAGTCCATCCCGACCCTCTGGGGAGCAACCCATCCAGACCCATTTCCCTCTGACTGATGCACCTAACACTATGGGCGATTTAGCACGGCCAATCCACCTGACCTGCACATCTTTGGACTGTGGGAGGAAACCCACACAGACACGGGGAGAGTGTGCAAACTCCACACAGACAGTCGCCCAAGGCTGGAATTGAACCTGGGACCCTGGTGCTGTGAGGCAGCAGTGCTAACCACTGAGCCAGTGTTTTCTTTTTTTGACCAGTCTCATCACAGAATGTGAATGAAATTTGTACTTCCCATTATTTTGCCCAAGGTATATACTGTAATCGTTCCACATTTTTGTTAGTCCCACGATTTGAATTGGAGAGCAAAAGTAAATGTTTAATTTTCATTCCAGAAATGAATTGATGTTCCCAGTCATGTAGAATGGGGTAGAGAGAGAGTCATACAACACGGAAACAGACCCATAATCCCCCAGCGAAACTAGTCCCACCTGTCCTGCTCCTGGTCCATATCCCTCCAAACCTTTCCTGTTCATGTACTCATCCAAATGCCTTTTAAACATTATAGTCTCACCCCCATCCACTACTTCCTCTGGCAGGTCATTCCACATCTTCTGTGTAAACAAAAAATACCCCACATAACTTTTTAAAATCTTTTTCCTCTCACCTTAAAAATATGCCCCTTGACTTCCTAGAGGAATCCCCTTCCCTGAGTTATCTGCCCAAGATAGGTTTTAACCCATAGAGCCATGATCTCCATGAGAATTGGGCTCCACCTTCCCACCCCCTCTGCCAGAAATAAGGATTGAATCCTGTGCTGTTGCTTGCATGCTGATCATTTGAGCCAATTCAGCCCTAAGAGTTCCAGCTTGCTGTGACCCCAGACCCCTTCACACACCTGATGTGGCCTGGAGGTACGGATAGTGATAGTGGAGTCTCAAATTCATTTCTATCAGGAATCTCACTAGAGTCACAGAGTCTACAGCACGGAAACAAACCCTTCGGTCCAACCCGTCCATGCCGACCAGATATCCCAACCCAATCTAGTCCCACCTGCCAGCACTTAGCCCGTATCCCTCCAAACCCCTTCCTATTCATATACCCATCCAAATGCCTTTTAAATGTTGCAATTGTACCAGCCTCCACCACTTCCTCTGGCAGCTCATTCCATACACGTACCACCCTCTGTGTGAAAAAGTTGCCCCTTAGGTCCCTTTTAAATCACTTCTACCGCTGTATGCGTTGGAAGAATTGTGTGGTTGGTCATCGAGCTGTTTGGCTCGCTCCTTGACCAGCAAGTCCTGGAGCTTTTTTGCTCAGAGACTACCCACTGCTGCACAGTGGGCGGCACGGTGGCACAGTGGTTAGCACTGCTGCCTCACAGCGCCAGAGACCAGGTTCAATTCCCGCCTCAGGTGAGTGACTTTGCACGTTCTCCCTGTGTCTGCGTGGGTTTCCTCCGGGTGCTCTGGTTTCCTCCCACAGTCCAAAGATGTGCGGGTCAGGTGAATTGGCCATGCTAAATTGCCCGTAGTGTTAGGTAAGGGGCAAATGTAGGGGTGGGTGGCGGGTCAGTGTGGACTTGTTGAGCTGAAGGGCCTGTTTCCACACTGTGAGTAATCTAATTCTTGGGCAGAATTCTGAACAGAAAGATTATAAGCTGCAACTTGACAGTGACTCTCACACCATCGGTACACCCCACCTGCTTCACAGCCAGGGAGGCACTCTATTTTTATTTTGAAGTAGGGTCCTACTTGTGATGGAAGAAGCACAGTGGCCAATGTGTGCATAGCAAGTTCCCACAAACAGCAACCTCCTGATGACCCAGAGGTTGTGGGACAAGTGTTGCTCAGGACATTGAGGAGAATGACCTTGCTGTTAACGACTCGTGGAGCTGTCCAGCATGAGGCAGACACTTTGGTCCAACTCATCCATGCAAATTAGATAGTCCAAATTCATCTAGTTCTACATAGTCATTGAGATGTACAGCATGGAAACAGACCCTTCAGTCCTTGGTGGGCAGCACAGTGGCACAGTGGTTAGCACTGCTGCCTCACAGCGCCAGAGACCCGCGTTCAATTCCCGCCTCAGGCGACTGACTGTGTGGAGTTTGCACATTCTCCCCGTGTCTGCGTGGGTTTCCTCCGGGCGCTCCAGTTTCCTCCCACAGTCCAAAGATGTGCAGGTCAGGTGAATTGGCCATGCTAAATTGCCCGTAGTGTTAGGTAAGGGGTAAATGTAGGGGTATGGGTGGGCTGCGCTTTGGCGGGTCAGTGTAGACTTGTTGGGCCGAAGGGCCTGTTTCTACACTGTAAGTAATCTAATCCAATTTGTCCATGCCGACCAGACCTCCGAAATAAATCCAAGCCCATAACCCTCCAAACCCTTCCTATTCATATATCCATCCAGATGCCTTTAAATTATGTAATTGTACCAGCCTCCACCACTTCCTCTGGCAGCTCATTCCACCCTCTGCGTGAAAAACTGGCCCCTTAGGTCCCTTTTAAATTTTTCCCCTCTCACCTTTAACCTATGCCCTCTAGTCTGGGCTCCACCAGCCCAGGGAAAAGATCTTGCCTATTCACCCTATCTATGCCCCTCATAATTTTGTAAACCTCTATAAGGTCACCCCTCAGCCTCCGACGCTCCAGGGTAAACAGCCCCAGCCTGTTCAGCCTCTCCCTGTAGCTCAAATCCTCCAACCCTGGCAACATCCTTGTAAGTCTTTTCTGAACCCTTTCACGTTTCACAGCATCCTTCCTATAGCAGGGAGACCAGAACCGGACCCTAAGTTCTTCAACGTAATGCCGTGTGATCTTGTACACCCAGCTGAGAGGGCAGACAGTCTCCCTGTTTAATATCTCGTTTGAAAACAGCACCTTCGACTGTGCGGCACTTGCCCAGTGCTGGATTGTGTGCTTATACCACGAGGGTGGACCATGAACTGCCAACCCGACCTGTATTTGGACCACAGGTTTACAATGTTGTTAAACAGATTGCACAGAGTAAACTCAGCCAGTGTTATTTCCATATCACATGATGCTGCTATTCTCAGGTTAAAAAAAAACACAAAGGTGCAGTCACTGAAAGGGGAGCGAAGAATAGTTGACATATGCAGCTACCTGTCAGTAAGAAGCCCAATTCAAGTTGTTGAGAATTGCACACCCTCATTCAGTGTTTATGTTTGGAACACAGCTCTCTTCCCTCAACTTGGGGTGCAGGTTCATAGTTCCTTGAAAGTAGAGTCACAGGTAGATAGGATAGTGAAGAAGGCGTTTGATATGCTTTCCTTTATTTGCCAGAGTATTGAGTACAGGAGTTGGGAGGTCATGGTTGTAGCTGTACAGGATATTGGTTAGGCCACTGTTGGAATATTGCGTGCAATTCTGGTCTCCTTCCTATCGGAAAGATGTTGTGAAACTTGAAAGGGTCCAGAAAAGATTTACAAGGATGTTGCCAGGGTTGGAGGGTCTGAGCTATGGGGAGAGGCTGAACAGGCTGGGACTGCTTTCCCCGGAGTGTCGGAGGCTGAGGGGTGACCATATAGAGGTTTATAAAATCACGAGGGGCACGGATAGGATAAATAGACAAAGTCTTTTCCCTCGGGTCGGGGAGTCCAGAACTAGAGGGCATAGGTTTCGGGTGAGAGGGGAAAAATATAAAAGAGACCTAACGGGCAACTTTTTCACACAGAGGGTGCTATGTGTATGGAATGAGTTGCCAGAGGATGTGATGGAGGCTGGTACAATTACAACATTTAAGAGGCATTTGGATGGGTATATGAATAGGAAGGGTTTGGAGGGATACGGGCCAAGTGCTGGCAGGTGGGACTAGATTGGGTTGGGATATCTGGTTGGCATGGATAGGTTGGACCGAAGGGTCTGTTTCCATGCTGTACATCTCTATGACTGTATAACACATCCCATTGACCAGAGTCAAGAGGGCTTAGGTGGAGAATAGATGTGCTGAAGCTGAGGGCATCTGTTGGTGATTAACCTGCAGAGTTGCTTCCTGCCTGGCAATAATCATTGTGGCCATTGATGTATTGCAGGCCTCTCTGGAGGTAAACAAGATGTGTAGGCCACAGTGATGAGTCTACAGCTCCCAATATTCCATGGGTGGGCAAGGCTGGTTCATCAGCTATAAATGTACCTGGCTCATGTATCAGATAACCAAGTCTCGCATGGATGGGATTGATTAGCTTTCTATACTAAACTGTAGTTGCCGCAATCTTAAACCTGCTCACCTCTCCCCCAAACAGTCATCAGCTATGTTCCCTCCCCTCCAGGTTTTCCCAAAGTCCTCATGCCGATGTCTGTGTTTTTCCGATGACACTTTGAAGATGGTAGCACCCAGACAGAGGGTTATCAATAATATCCCTGTATCTATTTCTGCACTACATTTTTATTATAAATGATGTATCCATAAATAATGCAGCAAAGAACTCCGAGGTAAAAGCAAACGTTAAATCCTTGCGAATCCACGAGTTGTTGAAGATGTGATATTATATCAGGACTGTGAGCTGTTTCGATTATATAATGAGTGAACCTTTGTCTGAGTTTTTGAGCATTTGCTCAAATAACAAAAATTTAAATAGACAGAAAACTTTAATTATTTGTCACCAACAGGGATAAGTTCATTTTAAAACTGCAAAAGGCTATTTGATAGAAGAAACTCTATCTTTTTGAGAGACAATTCCACTACATGACCACATCCTTCAATCTCTCCAGAAACAAATCTGAGTCTTCATTCCACTCACTCCAATTTCATCAATGCTCCTCCCTTTAAGCAAAAATAGGTTTTCCTTGACTTCCTATCTTATTCTCTGCACAGAGTGACTATTCAAGATTAGATTCCCTACATTGTGGAAACAGGCCCTTCGGCCCAACAAGTCCACGCTGACCCTCCGAAGAGTAACCCAGCCAGACCCATTTTCCCTCTGACTAATGCACCTAACACTATGTGCAGTTTAGCGTGGCCAATTCACCTGCCCTGCACATCTTTGGACTGTGGGAGGAAACCCACACAGACACGGGGAGAATGTGCAAACTCCATACGGACAGTTACCCAAGGCTAATATCGAACCTGGGACCCTGGTGCTAAGAGGCAGCAGTGCTAACCACTGAGCCACTGTGCCACCCCAAGTTTACGGTGATGGTGGATGTGAATATAGATTTTTTTGTTATTCCTTCAGGATTTTTATTTATATTTTTTGGGCATATTTGAGCGTGCTTTTGGCGTTCACTTTCAAAGATAATGTTCTATAAACCCGTGTGGAGTTCTCCCAAGTGTCCCACTCGTCTCCCAAATTCCTCAATCAATATCACCAAACAAAAAGGATTACCTGGTCATTACTCTATTGCTGTTTGCAAGGACTTAATGCCGTGTGAGAACTGACTGCTGCGTTTTCTACATTCCAGCAATGACAGTTCTACCTGAGTTGGCAGCAGAGCCTCCTGGTTTCGCTTCTCTCTTCCAGCCAGACTGTACGCCGAACCAAGCATTTGGTACAAACAAGACAAAAGTGTGCTGTTGTCAAATTATTGAGGTCGTACCCATTGTGTGCATACAAAGTACGCTAGGCTCAAGTAAAAATGGGGGCTGTGTTTTCGGGTTCAGAATATTCCGAAGCTTGTCATTGTGACGATCTGGAACAATTATTTCATTCGTTCGTGGGATGTGGGCATCACTGACTCATCTGTCCAACCCTAATTGCCATGTTGCTGAGAGTGTGGACTAGGTAAGGACAGCAGTCTCCCACCCTCAAGGATATTAGTAAACCAGATGGGTTTTATCTGGCAGTCAGCAAAGGTTTCAGGGACATCATTAATTCTTAATTCTACACTTTTATTGAATTCACATTGTACCATCTACCATGGTGGGTTTTGAACCCAGGTCCCCAGAATATTGCCAGGGTCTCTGAACTAACAATCAAGCGATTATACCATTAGCCCATTGCCTCCTTGAATTGGGAAAGGATTGATGGAATCACAGTCAATTCCAGATGTGGCTCAGTTTGCTGGTCAAACTGATTTGTCAAACTTTTGGGGAACTTTTGAAAAGGTGGGGGGGTGGGGGGCATGGTGGCTCAGTGGTTTGCACTACTACCTCACAGTGCCAGGGATCTGAGTTCAAATCCCAGCCTTGGGTGACTGTCTGTGTGGAGTTTGCACGTTCTCCCCATGTGTGAGTGGGTTTCCTCCCACAATCCAAAGATATGCAGGCCAGGTGAATTGGCCATGCTAAACTGTGTTAGGTGCATGAGTCAGAGGGAAACGGGTCTGGGTGGGATACTCTTTGGAGGGTCAGTGTGGACTGGTTGGGCCAAATGGCCTGTTTTCACACTGGAGGGAATCAAAAGAAAATCTATGCAACATTTTACTTGTCAACGTTTGGATGTGGAGTGAGAATTAAGACAGTTATGCATTTATTTTTAAAATTCTTATTTCTCTTTTATGTTCAAGTTGACAGGACAGCTGAATTTTGATCACATTTTGTATACAATCACTCCTGATTCAGGATATCCTCCTAAACTGCTCCAATTGAGCATGTCAACTGATTTTCAGATTTCTAGGTGTTTTCAACAATATGTGTTCCTTGTTATTTGTAAGCTCTGTGCAGGCAATACCTGGATAGAGATATGGTAAGTACCAAAGAAAACAAAATTACATTATGACGTGGGGAAATGGGATCATAATAGTTGGCTTGGTCTGCAATACATTGGAAAACTGCAGAGTGGATTCGCAGGTAGACAGGGTCGAGAAGAAGGCATTTGGCACACTTACCTTTATTGGTCAGAGTATTGAGTATAAGAGTTGGAAGGTCATGTTGCAGCTGTACAGGACATTGGTAAGGCCACTTTTGGAATACTGTGTACAATTCTGGTAGAGTGTTGTGAAATTTGAAAGGGTTCAGAAAAGATTGACAAAGATGTTGCCAGGGTTGGAGGGTTTGAGTTATAGGGAGAGGCTGAACAGGCTGGGGCTGTTTTCCCTGGAGCGTCAGAGGCTGAGGGGTGACCTTGTAGAGGTTTATAAAATCATGAGGGGCATGGATAGGATAAATAGACAAAGTCTTTTCCCTGGGGTGGAGGAGTCCGGAAGTAGAGGGCATAGGTTGAGGGTGAGAGGGGAAAGATATAAAAAAGACTTAAGAGGCCACTTTTACGTGTATGGAATGAGCTGCCAGAGGATGTGGTGGGGGCTGGTACAATTACAGCATTTAAAAGGCATTTGGATGGGTACATGAATAGGAAGGGTTTGGAGGGATATGGGCCGGGTGCTGGCAGGTGGGACTAGATTAATTTAGCATATCTGGTTGGCATGGACCGAAGGGTCTGTTTCTGTGCGGCACATCTCTAAGACTCAACGTAAGCAGCTCAGTGGTTGCTGCGTTCATACCCTTTTGCCATCACTTCAACCTGACTCAGAATACGAAGATGAAGGCCTTCTTCGTTATAGATGCCAAGCCTTGGGCATTTTGCACGACGCGAGGGCCTTCCTGTGGCACAGTGGGTGGTGTGCCTCACCCTGGACAGGGAGGCCTGGTTCAAATCCCACCTGCTCCAGGGGTGTATAATAACTCAACAGGGGTTGATTAGGGGAAAAAAAAAGATCAAATTTTTCAAAACAAAATTACGCCATGACTGATATCACACGTGGTATTCCAAACTGGCTGGCTGGTGGAAACAGGTCTCTGTATTTGAGAGAGGTGATGGATGAGTTTGCAGTCATCGTCCTACATTGAATTATGTTACACAAGGCTTGCTGACACTTGGTGACTGAAGAGGGAAGAAGTCCCATTCCCTCATGATAGCTTCCTCCTTGATGAACACAACAACTCAAAAGAAAGCCTTGGGTTTATATAGCACTCGGAACGACCACTGGGTGTCTCAAGAGCAGCGTGTGGATGTGGAACCTCGCAGGCCGGAGGTAAAGGTACGACCAATGTAGCCACAGCTCGTGTGTCAAATTAAACGGACCAATTTCTTGCCTTTTCCCAAGCACAGAGCAAGCCAGCCATGCGATGAGCTCCAATAAGCTTTTGATTTGGATGGCATGGCGATATAACATATTGGGACCGCACGTTCAGCCATGGAGTGGTGGGCTGCTAGTTAGAGAGAGTGATTTTGATGTTGTTAGGGCAGGGAGTGAAATCCAGACGCTTCTTCAAAGCAAACGAGTCAGGAAACAGCCATATGGTTCATCAAAGCATCTTCTTGCACATGCCTTTCCCACACAGTCCATCCCATTCCAAAGAGATGTCTTTTTCTCGATCCTAAAAGGTGGTTAAGTCCGACTTACGGTTCTCCTCAAGTGGGTCACCTTGAGAGTACATACACCGTCAGACCGAGCAAGAGCACCTTTGCAAGGACATTCAGTTCAAATCTTGGGAAAGCGGCCGTTATGTTGATATGGGCTTGGGCCATCCAGCGAGAATTCCAACACAGCCACACCAGCTTCTGGAAGGTTCCTGAAGCGTGGCATCAACCCACACTCCGCCCGGCCACTCACACCTGTCCCAAACCTGTCCTGAATGTGTGAGCACTCCACATGTGTCAACCCGAAAGGACCATGATGTTTATGAAGGGATTCATGAATTAACTTATTAATTTATTCACTCATTATATCTATCAAGGGATAAACCAAAGGAAAGAGGAGTGGCAGATGGAGTTTAATGGAAATAAATGCAAGGCGTTGCATTTTGGTAAGAGAAACCAGGGTAGGACTTAACACCATTAATGGTCGGGCCCTGGGGAGTGTGGTCAAACAGAGATACCTAGGGATTCGGGTGCATTGCTCCTTGAAAGTGGCCTCAGGTAATTAGGGTGGTGAAGAAGCTATTTGGCATGCTTGCCTTCATCAGTCTGAGCGAAAGTGGGTCCTGCAGACGCTGGAGATTAGAGTCACGATTAGAGTGGTGCTGGAAAAGCACAGCAGGTCAGGCAGCATCCCAGGAGCAGGAAAATCGATGATTCGGGCAAAGGCCTTTCATCAGGAATCATTCTTGATGAAGGGCTTTTGCCCGAAACGTCGATTTTCCTGCTTCTCGGATGCCGCCTGACCTGCTGTGCTTTTCCAGCACCACTCTAATCGTGACCCTTCATCAGTCAGAGCACTGAGTCCAACAGTAGGGACATTACATTGCAGCTGCACAGGACGTTGGTCAGGCCATGTTTGGAATATCGCATGTAATTCAGTGTTATTAAACAGGAAAGGATACAAAAGGATTTATAAGGCTGTTACCGAGACTGGAGGGCTTGAGTTATAAGGAGAGGTTGGGACTTTTTTCACTGGAGCGCAGAAGAGGTGACCTTATAGAGGTTTACAAAATCTTGAGGGGCACAGAAGAGGTGATTAGCCAAGGTCTTTTCCCTTGGGTTGGGGAGTCCAAACCTAGAGGGCATAGGTTTAAGGTGAGAGGGGAAAGGTTGAGAAGGGACCTGATGGGGTAACCTTTCCACACAGAGTCTATGGGATGATCTGCCAGAGGAAGTGGTAGAGATGGGTACAGCTGGAATATTTAAAAGGCAAATGGATAGAAAACCTGACCGACACGGACAAGTTAGGCCGAAGGGCCTGCTTCAGTAACTCTACGACATCAACTTTAATAGTAAGGACAGTAGAACAGTGATTCAAATGCCCTAACCTTTGTCTGGGTCAACTCAAGGCGTCACTACTCGGAAGAAGAATGGAATGGCACTGATTGTATCATAATAACCAGGTTGTTTTGATCTATTTGTTTTAGAAGGATTCAAAAGCAGGTACAATATCTTGGGGCACTAGTGTTGCAGTTAGTGGCTTCAAACACGCCCAATGCCCCTGCATTGCTGTGGGATTGGACCTCAGCTCCGGCCTCAAACTGCACTGGTGCGATTTCTATCCTCCCTGCACTCTCATTATGATCCCTCCCGATGGGAGTTCGAGCTCAGGTGGCAACTGCCATCATATGGAGGGCCAGCTTTTAATGCCTTTCGTCCACATCTGCTGGGAAATGGATTCAAATTGGCTCAATTCAGTTTCATTTCGGACCTTTTATCAGCCATCAGAGAGAGAGAAGGCTTTGATCTATCTTGGCTGGATTCAAATCCAGGTCTTAGTGATGAAAGAGCAGTGATCTTGCTGACTATACCTCTTTCGTTGTGCTCCTATTAAACATAATTTCTGTACTCTTGGCATTAGGTGGCAAGATAAATAAATGCTTCCCAGTTTCTCGGGGGAACAAAGGGTAAAAATGTACGTTTCGCATTTGAATAACAATACCCATGGTTGCGATTTTAGGTTTGATGGAAATCTTTACTCTGTGGCTCCTATTTTATAGCAGCCCTGCAGATGTAGAGAGGGCTGCGTTCCCTATGATTTCGTTCAGTAAACCTCAGATAATCAAAAGACCACGTAATGGATTAAATGTCTCACAGAACTGCACTGAATTTGGATTGGCAGGTATCAGCAAGCAGCCTTTTCAGACAACACTTGGAACACTTGCCAAATAGCTCTACATTACACCGATCGGTTATTTACAAACTCCAAGCATGCGTTGTTTTGAAAAGTTCCCAATGGAGTAATATCCCCTCATTGCCCCCATCTGACTCCCCAAAGCCTGTCCACAAGAGCATGATGGGATACCCCCTGCTTTGCCTGGATGGGGGCAGCTCCAAGAGCACTCGAGCAGCTCGATACCAAAGCAGCCCCCACTTGATTGGACGTCCATCCATCCCTTTCAATGTCCCGCTCCCTTCGCCAAGAATGCTGAGTGGTATGTCACTCACAAGTGCCCCCTTTGGCACCTTGCAAACTTGGGACCCCAACCACCTCAAAGGACAGGGGCAGCAGATGCAGGGAGTGAGGGGGGGGGGGTGGGGGGGGGGGGCCGAAATCATGACCTCGAAGTCATGACTTCGGAATTATATCCCCATTCCTTCACTGTCACCCGGCTCAAAATCTCAGAACTCCTTACTTTAACAGCACAATGAGTGTATCGACACTAATTGGACAGCATTGGTTTAGGAAGGTAGCTCACCACCATCTTTTCAGAGGCAGTTCGGGCGAAGCAAATAAATGCCAAGTCCAAGACAAAGATAGAGAGATTCTTGAACAGTAAAGGGTTATGGTGAACGGCCGAGTGTGTGGAGCTGAGTCGTGGTCTTACTGAATGGTAGAGTGAGCTCAATGGGTCAGATGGCTTAATCCTGCTACTATTCCTTTTGTTCTCCAATGAAGTTCACATCTGATGAAAGAATTTTTTTTTAAAAAAACAGAATTTAATTTGAAAACAGCTGCAGAGTAACTTTACGAGCCTGTGCTGCCAAATGGGAACATCATCCACTGCCAGCAGATACCAGAAATTCCGGAATCCAGCAACAACTTTACAGCCATTTTGTGTGCGGTGTGTGGCACTAACTAAATTGGTTTTGTTTTTTTATGTGTTTTTCAGGCATCACGTAGGCATAGCACCGCTTTTAATTCGCTCCTGGGCTGTGGGTATCACAGGTGGGTTAGCATTTATTGCGCAGTCCATAATTGCCCCTGGAGAAGGGAGTGGTGAGCTGCCCTTTTGACCCACAATGCCCTTGGGGAGAGAATTGCAGGGAATTAAAACAGCGCCCTCAGACAAGGAACGAGTTTTCAATCTGACTCATCATCAGAAGCCGCAAGAACTCAATGTACTGTTTCACATATCTACTTTTAACTGTAGGGTCAGAGTTTCACACACACCTAATGATGTTATCTAATTATAATGCAATGATATTAATACAATTTATGACGTTATGATAACAAGTCTTCTGAAATGCATTGAATTCAAGCTTGGAGCTGGAAACGGTTCACTTTCACTTCCATTTTGCCGTGCAGTGTTTTACCGGATTCACAACTGCCCAGACCAGCAAAGAGAGTTTCGAATTAACCTGTTCAGCGATGCTGTTACGTGACTCGGAAGCAGATCAGACTTAAATCTTGGCTGAGAGCTCGGAACCCCACACTGGCCTAGCAGCTAAAGTGCAACCAAATATTCAAGCAGGCTATTAATTCATTGAGATTTCAAACATTTTTGAACAGTCAAGGGATTCAGGGTTATGGTGAGTGGCCGAGTCCGTGGAGCTGAGTCCCCTTACCTGAGCTATGGTCTGGTTGAATGGCAGAGTGAGCTCAATGGGTCAGATGACCTAATCCTGCTCCTATTTCTTTTTGGTCTCCAATGATGTTCACAACTGATCAAAGAATGAAAAAAAAAACAGAATTTGCAGCTGCAGAGTAACCTTTACCATCACCCAAACCAACCTACCATCCATCGACACTTCCCACTGCCTCGGGAAGGCGGCCAACATCATCAAAGACCCCTCCCACGTCAAACATATCTCGTACGTCGATGTGATAGCCTCTAATTTAAATCAGTAAGTCAAACTGATCAAACAACACCTGCACCTCCACACACATCATCTATTGCATCCGTTGCACCCGATGTGGCCTCCTCTATATTGGGGAGACGGGCCGCCTACTTGCGGAACGCTTCAGGGAACACCTCTGGGACCAACCAACCCAACCACCCCGTGGCTCAACACTTTAACTCTCCCTCCCACTCCACTGAGGACATGCAGGTCCTTGGACTCCTCCATCGGCAGAACATAACAACACGACGGTTGGAGGAAGAGCGCCTCATCTTCCGCCTGGGAACCCTCCAACCACAAGGGATGATTTCTCCAGTTTCCTCATTTCCCCTCCCCCCACCTTGTCTCAGTCCATTCCCTTGAACTCAGCACCGCCCTCCTAACCTGCAATCTTCTTCCTGACCTCTCCGCCCCCACGTCACTCCAGCCTATCACCCTCACCTTGACCTCCTTCCACCTATCACATCTCCATCGCCCCTCCCCCAAGTCCCTCCTCCCTACCTTTGATCTTAGCCTGCCTGGCACACTCTCCTCATTCCTGATGAAGGGCTCTGGCCCGAAACGTCAAATTTCCTGTTCCTTGGATGCTGCCTAACCTGCTGCGCTTTAACCAGCAACACATTTTCAGCTCTGATCAAACAACACCAACTGACACACGTAACAATACATTTGTAACACATTTACCATCGGTATCTAGGACAATGACATCGAGAAAGATTCATTTGCATTGCTCGGTTCCAAATTATGTGAAAATCACCTGAACCCCAGGATCCCCAATCTGTCTGTCTGTCTGTCTGGGACAAGTCAAACTAATTACAGGGAAGGCACTTGAATGAGATAAAGCGAGCAGGTTTCAAGAAGTTTCTCACTTCAAGACTGATCAACATCCGGAACGATCCGTCAATTCCCACAGACGGATGTCGTCACGTCTGGAATATTCCCAGTGAGAATTAAGAGCAGGATTTGCTCACAGATCCAGGATTCATCTTTGTGGAACTCATACGTCTGCGGAACTAATGATGGAGAGATACAGGTCAGCAGCATGAACAAATGCCAACGCACCCGCGCCAGTCAAAACCAGCCACTGAACGATTCTCAGCCCACTTCCCAATATTTGGCCGATAGCCTTGTATATCTTGGAATCACACAAGCAAAGCTTTGATTTGATTTATTATTGTCACGTGTAGCTCGGTACAGTGAAAAGTTTTGTTTTGCGTGCAGTACGAGCAGATCATACCGTACAAAGTGCATTAGGGTGATAGAACAGAGTGAGGAATACAGTGTTACAGCTGTAGAGAAGCTGCACAATGAGTGAGGTCAACATTAAATTTGAAATTGGAGAGGTCTGTTCAGAAGTCTGATAACAGCGGGGAAGAAGCTGTTCTTGAATCTGTTAGTCTGTGTGTTAAAGAGTTTGTATCCTCTGCCCTATGGAAGAGGTTGGAAGAGATGATAACCGGGGTGGAAGGGGTCTGTGATGATGTTGCTGCCTTCCCGAGGCAGTGGGAAGTGTCGATGGAGCCAATGGATGGAAGGTTGGTTTGGGGGATGGACTGGGCTGTGTTCACAACTCTCTGTAGTTTGTTACAGTCCTGGGCAGAGCAGTTGCTGTACCAAGCTGTGATCCATCCGGATAGAATGCTTTCTGTGGTACATCTGTAAAAGTTGGGGAGAGTCTTTAAGAACATGCTGAATTTGCATAGCCTCCTGAGGGAGTAGAGACGTTGTTGTGCTTTATTGCCTATCACATCAACGTGGGTGGACCAGGACAGATTGTTGGTGATCGTCACTCCCAGGGACTTGATGCTCTTGACCCTCTCCACCTCAACTCCACTGATACAGACTGGGGTGTGCCCTCCTCCCTCTGCCTCTATGACCCTTCCAGGCAGTGAGCTGCAGATCCCTCCTGTGGTGCAGGATGCATTGCGAGTAAAATACAGCCAGAAATGCCTCCCGCCCCGGAGAATGACTTGAAGGGGATAAAGAAGGGACTTGTAGATAGGACCTCATTAAATTTCCAAGAGACGGCCTGAAGGGCTTCACACAAACTGCACGGCTTCCCATCACAAGGACAGCTTTCAGTTTTCACACAGAAAATTCCTGCAAAGAAATTCCGGGATGACCAACCGGTCAATTGTTTTGGACGGTGTTGGGGTGAAGGATGAAAGCTGGCTGCGGGAAAACAAGGGGGAAAAAAAAAAGCACGCTGGCTCAGTGGTTAGCACTGCTACCTCACAGCACCAGGGCCCGGGGTTCGATCCCCACCTCGGGTGACTGTCTGTATGGAGTTTGCACATTCTCTCAGTGTCTGCATGGGATTCCTCCCACTATCCCAAAGATGTGTGGGTTAGGTGACTTGGCCACGCTAAATTGTCCTGTAGGGTTGGGTAAATGTAGGGGAATGAGTCTGGGTGGGTTGCTCTTCGGAGGCTCAGTATGGACTTGTAGGGCCGATTTCCACACTGTAGGGAATCTAATCGAATATTCTGGCTGCCTCTCAGTAGCTCCTTGGGATTATGAACATCTATTTCCACTTGCCATCAGGTAAGAACCTGATCAGAAAGGTGACAAGGCATCCCTTTTGAAGGCAAATTATCAAACAACATTCAGAATAAGTTTTGATCCCCTTTTTAAAAATGTTGTACATTAAGTCGCATTTACTGAGGACATCACGAAGAGCTAGTGATTTGGAGGAGACGCTGAACCGACAGTGCAAAAGAGCCGAATTAATTTTCGTGTAGCTGCAGTCCATTAACCCAGGGTGTTTTAGTGAACTTGTCAGTTTAATTGCGTCATTAATTCAGCCCCCTCATGCTGCTGGTTTCAGTAACTTCCAAATGATCTTATTACCGACCGCCATTGAAACAATATTCCAAACCTTCGACAGAAAGACAGGATGAACAGAAAGAGCAGGTTAAGTGGCTTTTCAGAGGAAAACGACGCCCACAGTCCTTCCGGCTTGAATCGAACTGTTCATTTTGTTCCTGAGAAACTTTATCGAGAAGGATGGCTGGGATGTGACATGTCCCTGGTTTGTACCTTCACAATGTCCTGATTACATTTGAGATCCGACTGGCTCCCTGGGGGAACCTTCCTCTGTTCAGGATTGCAGAGTGAAATCAAAAAAGATGTGGAAGGACAATGGTCATGATTTTGCTTCACACGAGAAACAGAGGACGTCCTGTCACTCTTGTTTCGAAATACCAAGGTCCCCAAGGAACCAGGGACCCTGAACAAGTGAGCCATGATGAAAATGTCAGGAAATTAAATGGAATCTAAATTTTTTAAAAAAAAACAACCCTCCTGAATGTGCTTGTAGTCTGCTGAGCAATTAGGTAAAGACAGAAATAGGAAATTGGCCACTTATTTATTAACTGCTGCTCAGAGTGCTGCTTTGTCAAGTTGTTATGATAGTCCCCCTTATTCTCTTCAAGGTATTAAGGCAAGCTCTGGCCCAGTATTACAGCTATGGCTGCCTTACAGCGCTGCAACCAAATGATCATTTTTCAATTCTTTTTTTTTCAGATCTGTCACTTGAATCCCACCCGTAATGCACTTAGTTTGAACATTTTCATATCCCGGCCTACAACTGCCTCTTCCCTTTGTTCCAGTTTGGACAACCGTGGCTTCACTTGCCAATGTCCAGTTGTCTGCTGTTCCCCCTCACAGGCCCTCAGCCTCCAATTCCTTCTTTAAGATCCTCCAGTACTGGAGGCTGTCACGGGGAGGTGACGCCCGGACTGGAGGCTGTCGTGGGGAGGCGAGGCCCAGACTGGAGGCTGTCACGGGGAGGTGAGGCCCGGACTGGAGGCTGTGGCAGGGAGGTGAGGCCTAGACTGGAGGCTGTCACGGGGAGGTGAGGCCCGGACTGGAGGCTGTGGCAGGGAGGTGAGGCCTAGACTGGAGGCTGTCACGGGGAGGTGAGGCCCAGATTGGAGGCTGTGGCGGGGAGGTGAGGCCCGGACTGGAGGCTGTCTCGGGGAAGTGAGGCCTACTGGAGGCTGTAGCGGGGAGACGAGGCCCGGACTGGAGGCTGTGGTGGGGAGGTGAGGCCCGGACTGGAGGCTGTGGTGGGGAGGTGAGGCCCGGCCTGGAGGCTGTGGTGGGGAGGTGAGGCCCGGACTGGAGGCTGCCACGGGGAGGTGAGGCCCGGACTGGAGGCTGTGGTGGGGAGGTGAGGCCCGGACTGGAGGCTGTGGTGGGGAGGTGAGGCCCGGACTGGAGGCTGCCACGGGGAGGTGAGGCCGGGACTGGAGGCTGTGGTGGGGAGGTGAGGCCCAGACTGGAGGCTGTGGCCGGGAGGTGAGGCCTAGACTGGAGACTGTGGTGGGGAGGTGAGGCCCAGACTGGAGGCTGTGGTGGGGAGGTGAGGCCCAGACTGGAGGCTGTGGCCGGGAGGTGAGGCCCGGACTGGAGGGTGTTGCGGGGAGGTGAGGCCCGGACTGGAGGCTGTGGTGGGGAGGTGAGGCCCGGACTGGAGGCTGTGGTGGGGAGGCGAGGCCCGGACTGGAGGCTGTGGTGGGGAGGCGAGGCCCGGAATGGAGGCTGTGGTGGGGAGGCGAGGCCCGGACTGGAGGCTGTGGTGGGGAGGCGAGGCCCGGACCGGAGGCTGTGGTGGGGTGGTGAGGCCGGGACCGGAGGCTGTGGTGGGGAGGTGAGGCCCGGACTGGAGGCTGTGGTGGGGTGGTGAGGCCCGGACTGGAGGCTGTGGTGGGGAGGCGAGGCCCAGACTGGAGGCTGTTACGGGGAGGTGAGGCCCGGACTGGAGGCTGCCACGGGGAGGTGAGGCCGGGACTGGAGGCTGTGGTGGGGAGGTGAGGCCCAGATTGGAGGCTGTGGTGGGGAGGCGAGGCCCAGACTGGAGGCTGTTATGGGGAGGTGAGGCCCGGACTGGAGGCTGTGGTGGGGAGGTGAGGCCCAGATTGGAGGCTGTGGTGGGGAGGTGAGGCCCGGACTGGAGGCTGTGGTGGGGAGGTGAGGCCCGGACTGGAGGCTGTCACAGGGAGGTGAGGCCCGGACTGGAGGCTGTGGTGGGGAGGTGAGGCCTGGACTGGAGGCTGTGGTGGGGAGGTGACGCCCGGACTGGAGGCTGTCACGGGGAGGTGAGGCCCAGAGGTGAGGCCCAGACTGGAGGCTGTCACGGGGAGGTGAGGCCCAGACTGGAGGCTGTCACGGGGAGGTGAGGCCCGGACTGGAGGCTGCCACGGGGAGGTGAGGCCCGGACTGGAGGCTGTGGTGGGGAGGTGAGGGCCGGACTGGAGGGTGCCACGGGGAGGTGAGGCCCGGACTGGAGGCTGTGGTGGGGAGGTGAGGCCCGGACTGGAGGCTGTGGTGGGGAGGTGAGGCCCAGACTGGAGGCTGTGGTGGGGAGGTGAGGCCCAGACTGGAGGCTGTGGCCGGGAGGTGAGGCCCAGACTGGAGGGTGTTGCGGGGAGGTGAAGCCCGGACTGGAGGCTGTGGTGGGGAGGTGAGGCCCGGACTGGAGGCTGTGGTGGGGAGGTGAGGCCCGGACTGGAGGCTGTGGTGGGGAGGCGAGGCCCGGAATGGAGGCTGTGGTGGGGAGGCGAGGCCCAGACTGGAGGCTGTGGTGGGGAGGCGAGGCCCGGACTGGAGGCTGTGGCGGGGAGGCGAGGCCCGGACTGGAGGCTGTGGTGGGGTGGTGAGGCCGGGACTGGAGGCTGTGGTGGGGAGGTGAGGCCCGGACTGGAGGCTGTGGTGGGGTGGTGAGGCCCGGACTGGAGGCTGTGGTGGGGTGGTGAGGCCCGGACTGGAGGCTGTGGTGGGGAGGCGAGGCCCAGACTGGAGGCTGTTACGGGGAGGTGAGGCCCGGACTGGAGGCTGCCACGGGGAGGTGAGGCCGGGACTGGAGGCTGTGGCCGGGAGGTGAGGCCTAGACTGGAGACTGTGGTGGGGAGGTGAGGCCGGGACTGGAGGCTGTGGTGGGGAGGCGAGGCCCAGATTGGAGGCTGTTACGGGGAGGTGAGGCCTGGACTGGAGGCTGTGGTGGGGAGATGAGGCCCAGATTGGAGGCTGTGGTGGGGAGGTGAGGCCCGGACTGGAGGCTGTGGTGGGGAGGTGAGGCCCGGACTGGAGGCTGTGGTGGGGAGGTGAGGCCCGGACTGGAGGCTGTCACAGGGAGGTGACGCCCGGACTGGAGGCTGTGGTGGGGAGGTGAGGCCCAGAGGTGAGGCCCAGACTGGAGGCTGTCACGGGGAGGTGACGCCCGGACTGGAGGCTGTGGTGGGGAGATGAGGCCCAGATTGGAGGCTGTGGTGGGGAGGTGAGGCCCGGACTGGAGGCTGTGGTGGGGAGGTGAGGCCCGGACTGGAGGCTGTGGTGGGGAGGTGAGGCCCGGACTGGAGGCTGTCACAGGGAGGTGAGGCCCGGACTGGAGGCTGTGGTGGGGAGGTGACGCCCGGACTGGAGGCTGTCACGGGGAGGTGAGGCCCAGAGGTGAGGCCCAGACTGGAGGCTGTCACGGGGAGGTGACGCCCGGACTGGAGGCTGTCACGGGGAGGTGAGGCCCAGACTGGAGGCTGTCACGGGGAGGTGAGGCCCGGACTGGAGGCTGCCACGGGGAGGTGAGGCCCGGACTGGAGGCTGTGGTGGGGAGGTGAGGGCCGGACTGGAGGGTGCCACGGGGAGGTGAGGCCCGGACTGGAGGCTGTGGTGGGGAGGTGAGGCCCGGACTGGAGGCTGTGGTGGGGAGGTGAGGCCCAGACTGGAGGCTGTGGTGGGGAGGTGAGGCCCAGACTGGAGGCTGTGGCCGGGAGGTGAGGCCCAGACTGGAGGGTGTTGCGGGGAGGTGAAGCCCGGACTGGAGGCTGTGGTGGGGAGGTGAGGCCCGGACTGGAGGCTGTGGTGGGGAGGTGAGGCCCGGACTGGAGGCTGTGGTGGGGAGGCGAGGCCCGGAATGGAGGCTGTGGTGGAGAGGCGAGGCCCAGACTGGAGGCTGTGGTGGGGAGGCGAGGCCCGGACTGGAGGCTGTGGCGGGGAGGCGAGGCCCGGACTGGAGGCTGTGGTGGGGTGGTGAGGCCGGGACTGGAGGCTGTGGTGGGGAGGTGAGGCCCGGACTGGAGGCTGTGGTGGGGTGGTGAGGCCCGGACTGGAGGCTGTGGTGGGGTGGTGAGGCCCGGACTGGAGGCTGTGGTGGGGAGGCGAGGCCCAGACTGGAGGCTGTTACGGGGAGGTGAGGCCCGGACTGGAGGCTGCCACGGGGAGGTGAGGCCGGGACTGGAGGCTGTGGCCGGGAGGTGAGGCCTAGACTGGAGACTGTGGTGGGGAGGTGAGGCCGGGACTGGAGGCTGTGGTGGGGAGGCGAGGCCCAGATTGGAGGCTGTTACGGGGAGGTGAGGCCTGGACTGGAGGCTGTGGTGGGGAGATGAGGCCCAGATTGGAGGCTGTGGTGGGGAGGTGAGGCCCGGACTGGAGGCTGTGGTGGGGAGGTGAGGCCCGGACTGGAGGCTGTGGTGGGGAGGTGAGGCCCGGACTGGAGGCTGTCACAGGGAGGTGAGGCCCGGACTGGAGGCTGTGGTGGGGAGATGAGGCCCAGATTGGAGGCTGTGGTGGGGAGGTGAGGCCCGGACTGGAGGCTGTGGTGGGGAGGTGAGGCCCGGACTGGAGGCTGTGGTGGGGAGGTGAGGCCCGGACTGGAGGCTGTGGTGGGGAGGTGAGGCCCGGACTGGAGGCTGTCACAGGGAGGTGAGGCCCGGACTGGAGGCTGTGGCGGGGAGGTGAGGCCTGGACTGGAGGCTGTGGTGGGGAGGTGAGGCCCAGAGGTGACGCCCGGACTGGAGGCTGTGGTGGGGAGGTGAGGCCCAGAGGTGAGGCCCAGACTGGAGGCTGTCACGGGGAGGTGACGCCCGGACTGGAGGCTGTGGCGGAGAGGTGAGGCCCGGACTGGAGGGTGCCACGGGGAGGTGAGGCCCGGACTGGAGGCTGTGGTGGGGAGGTGAGGCCCGGACTGGAGGCTGTGGTGGGGAGGTGAGGCCCGGACTGGAGGCTGTGGTGGGGAGGTGAGGCCCAGACTGGAGGCTGTGGTGGGGAGGTGAGGCCCGGACTGGAGGCTGTCACAGGGAGGTGAGGCCCGGACTGGAGGCTGTGGTGGGGAGGTGAGGCCCGGACTGGAGGCTGTGGTGGGGAGGCGAGGCCCGGACTGGAGGCTGTGGCGGGGAGGTGAGGCCTGGACTGGAGGCTGTGGTGGGGAGGTGAGGCCCGGACTGGAGGCTGTGGTGGGGAGGTGAGGCCCGGACTGGAGGCTGTCACAGGGAGGTGAGGCCCGGACTGGAGGCTGTGGTGGGGAGGTGAGGCCCAGATTGGAGGCTGTGGTGGGGAGGTGAGGCCCGGACTGGAGGCTGTGGTGGGGAGGTGAGGCCCGGACTGGAGGCTGTCACAGGGAGGTGAGGCCCGGACTGGAGGGTGCCACGGGGAGGTGAGGCCCGGACTGGAGGCTGTGATGGGGAGGTGAGGCCCGGACTGGAGGCTGTGATGGGGAGGTGAGGCCCGGACTGGAGGCTGTGGTGGGGAGGTGAGGCCCGGACTGGAGGCTGTGGTGGGGAGGTGAGGCCCAGACTGGAGGCTGTGGCCGGGAGGTGAGGCCCGGACTGGAGGGTGTTGCGGGGAGGTGAGGCCCGGACTGGAGGCTGTGGTGGGGAGGCGAGGCCCGGACTGGAGGCTGTGGTGGGGAGGCGAGGCCCGGACTGGAGGCTGTGGTGGGGAGGCGAGGCCCGGAATGGAGGCTGTGGTGGGGAGGCGAGGCCCGGACTGGAGGCTGTGGTGGGGAGGCGAGGCCCGGACTGGAGGCTGTGGCGGGGAGGTGAGGCCTGGACTGGAGGCTGTGGTGGGGAGGTGAGGCCCGGACTGGAGGCTGTGGTGGGGTGGTGAGGCCCGGACTGGAGGCTGTGGTGGGGAGGCGAGGCCCAGACTGGAGGCTGTTACGGGGAGGTGAGGCCTGGACTGGAGGCTGCCACGGGGAGGTGAGGCCCGGACTGGAGGCTGTGGTGGGGAGGTGAGGCCCAGATTGGAGGCTGTGGTGGGGAGGTGAGGCCCGGACTGGAGGCTGTGGTGGGGAGGTGAGGCCCGGACTGGAGGCTGTCACAGGGAGCTGAGGCCCGGACTGGAGGCTGTGGCGGGGAGGTGAGGCCTGGACTGGAGGCTGTGGTGGGGAGGTGAGGCCCAGAGGTGAGGCCCAGACTGGAGGCTGTCACAGGGAGGTGACGCCCGGACTGGAGGCTGTCACGGGGAGGTGAGGCCCGGACTGGAGGCTGTGGTGGGGTGGTGAGGCCCGGACTGGAGGCTGTGGTGGGGAGGTGAGGCCCGGACTGGAGGCTGTGGTGGGCTGGTGAGGCCCGGACTGGAGGCTGTGGTGGGGAGGTGAGGCCTAGACTGGAGGCTGCCACTGGGAGGTGAGGCCCGGACTGGAGGCTGTGGTGGGGAGGTGAGGCCCGGACTGGAGGCTGTGGTGGGGAGGTGAGGCCCGGATTGGAGGCTGTGGTGGGGAGGTGAGGCCTAGACTGGAGGCTGTGGTGGGGAGGTGAGGCCCGGACTGGAGGCTGTGGTGGGGAGGTGAGGGCCAGACTGGAGGCTGTGGTGGGGAGGTGAGGCCCGGACTGGAGGCTGTGGTGGGGAGGTGAGGCCCGGACTGGAGGCTGTGGTGGGGAGGTGAGGCCCGGACTGGAGGCTGTGGTGGGGAGGTGAGGCCTAGACTGGAGGCTGTGGTGGGGAGGCGAGACGTTTTGCGGGCTGCAGGAGAGGCCTTCTATTTTCAAGCCTGGCCTGGTCTGGAGACTGTCAGTTGAGTAATTTCTTCCCCTTTATTCTCATGCTAGGCTGTTTATTTATTATTTTTTCTATTTTATACCAAACGCTTCAGTGTCTCTAAGATGGCACCGTAAAGTGGCTACATTGCAAACTTTTCACTGCACTCATGTGACCATCAAGCTAATTCATGATCATCTTTTCTGAAGTCTGCCTTGAGGTGCCTTTTCCACATTAAACGCAGGGGTCTGACCTTCCTCAGATCTACAACCCTCTGAGACCTCTGCACTCTGTCCACGTCTTGTAATGCGCGTCCCCTGTTTTCACTGCTTCATCACTGGACACTGAAATTCCCATTGCCTGCCTCGAAGTTCGGTAATTCCCTCCCTAAATCCCTTCCCCTCTCCCAGCTCCAGTGGAATCATTCAGGCCTCTTCCTATTGAGGATTAGGCGCCAGAATTTCTCGGGGAATACGTACTTCAAGCTACATGTGGGCTGTCGTCTCCCTGGGTGGATTATTACACCGACTTTGTGCTCTTGGCGAGTCGTTGGAATTTCCCATCCGCCTGATCATTCCAAATCCCTGCGGCCAACTTGCTGGATTCCCGAGTGCATCACAGAAGGTGGAATCTGGAATTGGGTTCCCATTGTTATGCTGGAGAGCTGTCGGTTCTTCACGAAAGAGCGCAAAGCGTTTGGAATAAGTTGCCAGGCAAGGGTGATAGAATCAAAACATTGGGGTTATTTAAAATACAATGACACGTCATTCTGTGAGAGTTAACGTTCCAAAGGGATCGGCCTTAATATATGAGCTGAATCACAAGAACCTCAGCACAGAAGGACGCCAGTGAGTCTACATTGCGGACGTTTCCAGCAGGAGCAATCAGACTCTGTTTCCTTTTCTGTGCGCGCTTTTATATAATTCCTTTTCAGATATTTATCCAACTGCCTCTTAAATGAGGTTACAGTCCTTGTCTCAATAGCCACTTGTGGCAAAGCATTCTGCGTGTGAATAACCCTCTGTGTGAAAAATCCCTTCCACTCTCTCCCTTTTGTTCTTCTCATGACAATACTCCATCTCTGCCCCCAGCTCATGGGAAGAGAGGCTTCTTCTTATCCTTGGCTTTTCTCCTGTTCCTGCTGCAACACTATTTCTTTGTAAAGGTTGTTTCAAAATGGTGCAGACACAATTTTGCTTTGACACGTCCTCTGTGGGTGTAATTTTGACTGCGTGAAACAAATCATTTTCATTTGAAGGGCTGGTAACCATGAAACTAATACCTTAAAAAAACTCCCTGGATATAACTGAGTCAGGTATGAATGGGAAACTCGAGTGAAGGCAGGTGCTATTTTGAAGGGAGCGAGATGCTTGTCCTGTCTTGTATGGCTTTACCGATCGATATAACCCCAAATCAGTTGTTCTGCCGTCAGTACTACGCAAGCTATTCCAGTTCACAGGGTTAACTCATAAGGAGTCGTTGAATTCATTCACTGGAAGTGAGCCCTGCCAGCTGGGGCAGGGTTTAGTGTTACCCAGAGGCAGGTTGATATATAACCACATGGTTTTGGACTCACTTGGAGACCAGACCAGGTAAGGTTAGCAGTTACCCTGAAGAACATCAGTGAATAAGATGGGCTTTTCCTGAAAATGGATTCAAAGTCATTACAAAATTCAGATTCGTTTATTGAATTCAAACCATTGGCTGTGGTAGGATTCGAACCCAGGTCCCCAGAATATACCACGGGTTGCTGGATGAATAGCCCAGTAGATAATACCATGAGGCCATCTACTCTAGGCTAAGTTGCACACAGACTCAAACCCATCTTCTCTAAACTGACACTGCCATTACAGTCCTGAGGGAGTACTCCTCTGGGAGCGTCAGTCCAGTGCTGAGGGAGTACTGCTCTGGGAGCATCAGTCCAGTGCTGAGGGAGTACTGCACTGGGAGCGTCATTCCAGTGCTGAGGGAGTACCACACTGGGAGCGTTGGTCCAGTGCTGAGGGAGTACTGCATTGGGAGCGTCAGCCCAGTGCTGAGGGAGTACTGCTCTGGGAGCATCAGTCCAGTGCTGAGGGAGTACTGCACTGGGAGCGTCAGTCCAGTGCTGAGGGAGTACTGCACTGGGAGCGTCAGCCCAGTGCTGAGGGAGTACTGCTCTGGGAGCATCAGTCCAGTGCTGAGGGAGTACTGCACTGGGAGCGTCAGTCCAGTGCTGAGGGAGTACCGCACTGGGAGCGTTGGTCCAGTGCTGAGGGAGTACTGCATTGGGAGCGTCAGCCCAGTGCTGAGGGAGGACTGCTCTGGGGCGTCAGTCCAGTGCTGAGGGAGTGCCGCACTGGGAGCATCAGTCCAGTGCTGAGGGAGTATTGCACTGGGAACGTCAGTCCAGTGCTGAGGGAGTACTGCACTGGGAGCATCAGTCCAGTGTAGAGGGAGTACTGCACTGGGAGCGTCAGTGCAGTGCTGAGGGAGTATTGCACTGGGAGCATCAGTCCAGTGCTGAGGGAGTGCCGCACTGGGAGCGTCAGTCCAGTGCTGAGGGAGTACTGCACGGGGAGCGTCAGCCCAGTGCTGAGGGAGTACTGCACTGGGGCGTCAGTCCAGTGCTGAGGGAGTGCCACACTGGGAGCATCAGTCCAGTGCTGAGGGAGTACTGCACGGGGAGCGTCAGCCCAGTGCTGAGGGAGTACTGCACTGGGGCGTCAGTCCAGTGCTGAGGGAGTGCCACACTGGGAGCATCAGGCCAGTGCTGAGGGAGTACCACACTGGGGGCGTCAGTCCAGTGCTGAGGGAGTACCGCACTGGGAGCGTCAGTCCAGTGCTGAGGGAGGACCGCTCTGGGAGCATCAGCCCAGTGCTGAGGGAGTACCGCTCTGGGGGCGTCAGTCCAGTGCTGAGGGAGTACCGCACTGGGAGCGTCAGTCCAGTGCTGAGGGAGTACCGCACTGGGGGCGTCTGTCCAGTGCTGAGGGAGTACCGCACTGGGAGCGTCAGTCCAGTGCTGAGGGAGTACCGCACTGGGAGCGTCAGTCCAGTGCTGAGGGAGTACTGCACGGGGAGCGTCAGCCCAGTGCTGAGGGAGTACCGCACTGGGAGTGTCAGTCCAGTGCTGAGGGAGTACCGCACTGGGGGCGTCAGTCCAGTGCTGAGGGAGTACCGCACTGGGGGCATCAGTCCAGTGCTGAGGGAGTACCGCACTGGGAGCGTCAGTCCAGTGCTGAGGGAGTACCGCACTGGGGGCGTCAGTCCAGTGCTGAGGGAGTACCGCACTGGGAGCGTCAGTCCAGTGCTGAGGGAGGTCCGCATTTGGAACGTCAGTCCAGTGCTGAGGGAGGACCGCACTGGGAGTGTCAGCCTAGTGCTGAGGGAGTACCGCTCTGGGAGCGTCCGTCCAATGCTGAGGGAGTACCGCACTGGGACCGTCCGTCCAGTGCTGAGGGAGTACCGCACTGGGAGCGTCCGTCCAGTGCTGAGGGAGTACCGCACTGGGAGCGTCCGTCCAGTGCTGAGGGAGTACCGCACTGGGAGCGTCTGTCCAATGCTGAGGGAGTACCGCACTGGGAGTGTCCGTCCAGTGCTGAGGGAGTACCGCACTGGGAGCGTCCGTCCAATGCTGAGGGAGTACCGCACTGGGAGCGTCCGTCCAGTGCTGAGGGAGTACCGCACTTGGAGCGTCAGTCCAGTACTGAGGGAGTACCGCACTGGGGGCGTCAGTCCAGTGCTGAGGGAGTACCGCACTGGGAGCGTCAGTCCAGTGCTGAGGGAGTACCGCACTGGGGGCGTCAGTCCAGTGCTGAGGGAGTACCGCACTGGGAGCGTCAGTCCAGTGCTGAGGGAGGTCCGCATTGGGAGCGTCAGTCCAGTGCTGAGGGAGGACCGCACTGGGAGTGTCAGCCTAGTGCTGAGGGAGTACTGCTCTGGGAGCGTCCGTCCAGTGCTGAGGGAGTACCGCACTGGGGGCGTCAGTCCAGTGCTGAGGGAGTACTGCTCTGGCGGCATCAGTCCAGTGCTGAGGGATTACCGCACTGGGGGCGTCAATCCAGTGCTGAGGGAGTACCGCACTGGGGGCGTCAGTCCAGTGCTGAGGGAGTACTGCCCTGGGAATGTCAGTCCAGTGCTGAGGGAGTACTGCACTGGGAGCATCAGCCCAGTGCTGTGGGAGGACCGCACTGGGAGCGTCAGCCTAGTTCTGAGGGAGTACCACACATGGAGCATCAGTCCAGTGCTGAGGGAGTGCCGAACTGGGAGCGTCAGTCCAGTGCTGAGGGCGTACTGCTCTGGGAGCATCAGTCCAGTGCTGAGGGAGTACTGCTCTGGGAGTGTCAGTCCAGTGCTGAGGGAGTACCGCACTGGGAGCGTCAGCCTAGTTCTGAGGGAGTACCGCACTGGGAGCATCAGTCCAGTGCTGAGGGAGTACTGCACTGAGAGCGTCAGCCCAGTGCTGAGGGATTACTGCACTGGGAGCATCAGTCCAGTGCTGAGGGAGGACCGCATTGTGAGTGTCAGCACAATGTTGAGGGAGTACCGCACTGGGAGCGTCAGTGCAGTGCTGAGGGAGAACCGCTCTGGGAGCATCAGTCCAGTGCTGAGGGAGTACTGCTCTGGGAGTGTCAGCGCAGTGCTGAGGGAGTACTGCACTGGGAGCATCAGTCCAGTGCTGAGGGAGGACCGCATTGTGAGTGTCAGCCCAATGTTGAGGGAGTACCGCACTGGGAGCGTCAGTGCAGTGCTGAGGGAGAACCGCTCTGGGAGCATCAGTCCAGTGCTGAGGGAGTACTGCTCTGGGAGTGTCAGCGCAGTGCTGAGGGAGTACCGCACTGGGTGCATCAGTCTAGTGCTGAGGGAGTACTGCCCTGGGAATGTCAGTCCAGTGCTGAGGGAGTACTGCATTGGGAGCGTCAGTCCAGTGCTGTGGGAGGACCGCACTGGGCGCATCAGCCCAGTGCTGAGGGAGTACCACACATGGAGCATCAGTCCAGTGCTGAGGGAGTACTGCACTGGGAGCGTCAGTCCAGTGCTGAAGGAGTACTGCTCTGGGGGCATCAGTCCAGTGCTGAGGGATTACCGCACTGGGGGCGTCAATCCAGTGCTGAGGGAGTACCGCACTGGGGGCGTCAGTCCAGTGCTGAGGGAGTACTGCCCTGGGAATGTCAGTCCAGTGCTGAGGGAGTACTGCACTGGGAGCATCAGCCCAGTGCTGTGGGAGGACCGCACTGGGAGCGTCAGCCCAGTGCTGAGGGAGTACCACACATGGAGCATCAGTCCAGTGCTGAGGGAGTGCCGAACTGGGAGCGTCAGTCCAGTGCTGAGGGCGTACTGCTCTGGGAGCATCAGTCCAGTGCTGAGGGAGTACTGCTCTGGGAGTGTCAGTCCAGTGCTGAGGGAGTACCGCACTGGGAGCGTCAGCCTAGTTCTGAGGGAGTACCGCACTGGGAGCATCAGTCCAGTGCTGAGGGAGTACTGCACTGAGAGCGTCAGCCCAGTGCTGAGGGATTACTGCACTGGGAGCATCAGTCCAGTGCTGAGGGAGGACCGCATTGTGAGTGTCAGCACAATGTTGAGGGAGTACCGCACTGGGAGCGTCAGTGCAGTGCTGAGGGAGAACCGCTCTGGGAGCATCAGTCCAGTGCTGAGGGAGTACTGCTCTGGGAGTGTCAGCGCAGTGCTGAGGGAGTACCGCACTGGGTGCATCAGTCTAGTGCTGAGGGAGTACTGCTCTGGGAATGTCAGTCCAGTGCTGAGGGAGTACTGCACTGGGAGCATCAGTCCAGTGCTGTGGGAGGACCGCACTGGGCGCATCAGCCCAGTGCTGAGGGAGTACCACACATGGAGCATCAGTCCAGTGCTGAGGGGGTACTGCACTGGGAGCGTCAGTCCAGTGCTGAGGGCGTACTGCTCTGGGAGCATCAGTCCAGTGCTGAGGGAGTACTACTCTGGGAGTGTCAGCGCAGTGCTGAGGGAGTACCGCACTGGGGGCGTCAGTCCAGTGCTGAGGGAGTACCGCACTGGGGACGTCAGTCCAGTGCTGAGGGAGTACCGCACTGGGAGCGTCAGTCCAGTGCTGAGGGAGGTCCGCATTTGGAACGTCAGTCCAGTGCTGAGGGAGGACCGCACTGGGAGTGTCAGCCAAGTGCTGAGGGAGTACCGCTCTGGGAGCGTCCGTCCAATGCTGAGGGAGTACCGCACTGGGACCGTCCGTCCAGTGCTGAGGGAGTACCGCACTGGGAGCGTCCGTCCAGTGCTGAGGGTGTACCGCACTGGGAGCGTCCGTCCAGTGCTGAGGGAGTACCGCACTGGGAGAGTCTGTCCAATGCTGAGGGAGTACCGCACTGGGAGTGTCCGTCCAGTGCTGAGGGAGTACCGCACTGGGAGCGTCCGTCCAATGCTGAGGGAGTACCGCACTGGGAGCGTCCGTCCAGTGCTGAGGGAGTACCGCACTTGGAGCGTCAGTCCTGTACTGAGGGAGTACCGCACTGGGGGCGTCAGTCCAGTGCTGAGGGAGTACCGCACTGGGAGCGTCAGTCCAGTGCTGAGGGAGTACCGCACTGGGGGCGTCAGTCCAGTGCTGAGGGAGTACCGCACTGGGAGCGTCAGTCCAGTGCTGAGGGAGGACCGCACTGGGAGTGTCAGCCTAGTGCTGAGGGAGTACTGCTCTGGGAGCGTCCGTCCAGTGCTGAGGGAGTACCGCACTGGGGGCGTCAGTCCAGTGCTGAGGGAGTACTGCTCTGGGGGCATCAGTCCAGTGCTGAGGGATTACCGCACTGGGGGCGTCAATCCAGTGCTGAGGGAGTACCGCACTGGGGGCGTCAGTCCAGTGCTGAGGGAGTACTGCCCTGGGAATGTCAGTCCAGTGCTGAGGGAGTACTGCACTGGGAGCATCAGTCCAGTGCTGTGGGAGGACCGCACTGGGAGCGTCAGCCCAGTGCTGAGGGAGTACCACACATGGAGCATCAGTCCAGTGCTGAGGGAGTGCCGAACTGGGAGCGTCAGTCCAGTGCTGAGGGCGTACTGCTCTGGGAGCATCAGTCCAGTGCTGAGGGAGTACTGCTCTGGGAGTGTCAGTCCAGTGCTGAGGGAGTACCGCACTGGGAGCGTCAGCCTAGTTCTGAGGGAGTACCGCACTGGGAGCATCAGTCCAGTGCTGAGGGAGTACTGCACTGAGAGCGTCAGCCCAGTGCTGAGGGATTACTGCACTGGGAGCATCAGTCCAGTGCTGAGGGAGGAACGCATTGTGAGTGTCAGCCCAATGTTGAGGGAGTACCGCACTGGGAGCGTCAGTGCAGTGCTGAGGGAGAACCGCTCTGGGAGCATCAGTCCAGTGCTGAGGGAGTACTGCTCTGGGAGTGTCAGCGCAGTGCTGAGGGAGTACCGCACTGGGTGCATCAGTCTAGTGCTGAGGGAGTACTGCCCTGGAATGTCAGTCCAGTGCTGAGGGAGTACTGCATTGGGAGCGTCAGTCCAGTGCTGTGGGAGGACCGCACTGGGCGCATCAGCCCAGTGCTGAGGGAGTACCACACATGGAGCATCAGTCCAGTGCTGAGGGAGTACTGCACTGGGAGCGTCAGTCCAGTGCTGAAGGAGTACCCCACTGGGAGCGTCTGACCAGTGCTGAGGGAGTACTGCACTGGGAGCGTCAGCCTAGTTCTGAGGGAGTACTGCACTGGGAGCATCAGTCCAGTGCTGAGGGATTACTGCACTGGGAGCATCAGTCCAGTGCTGAGGGAGTACTGCACTGGGAGCGTCAGTCCAGTGCCAAGGGAGTACCCCACTGGGAGCGTCTGCCCAGTGCTGAGGGAGTACCGCACTGGGAGCGTCAGCCTAGTTCTGAGGGAGTACTGCACTGGGAGCATCAGTCCAGTGCTGAGGGATTACTGCACTGGGAGCGTCAGCCCAGTGCTGAGGGATTACTGCTCTGGGAGCATCAGTCCAGTGCTGAGGGAGGACCGCACTGTGAGTGTCAGCCCAATGTTGAGGGAGTACCGCACTGGGAGCGTCAGTCCAGTGCTGAGGGGATACCGCACTGGGAGTGTCAGTCCAGTGCTGAGGGAGGACCACACTGGGAGCATCAGCCTAGTGCTGAGGGAGTACTGCACTGGGAATGTCAGTCCAGTGCTGAGGGAGTGCCGCACTGGGAGCATCAGTCCAGTGCTGAGGGAGTACCACACTGGGAGCGTCAGTCCAGTGCTGAGGGAGTACCGCACTGGGAGCATCAGCCCAATGCTGAGGGAGTGCCGCACTGGGGGCGTCAGTCCAGTGCTGAGGGAGTACTGCTCTGGGAATGTCAGTCCAGTGCTGAGGGAGTACTGCACTGGGAGCATCAGTCCAGTGCTGTGGGAGGACCGCACTGGGAGTGTCAGCCCAGTGCTGAGGGAGTACCACACATGGAGCATCAGTCCAGTGCTGAGGGAGTGCCGCACTGGGAGCGTCAGTCCAGTGCTGAGGGAGTACCGCACTGGGAGCGTCAATCCAGTGCTGAGGGATTACTGCTCTGGGAGCATCAGTCCAGTGCTGAGGGAGTACTCCTCTGGGAGTGTCAGCGCAGTGCTGAGGGAGTACCGCACTGGGAGCATCACCCCAGTGCTGAGGGAGTACCGCACTGGGGGCATCAGTCCAGTGCTGAGGGAGTACTGCCCTGGGAATGTCAGTCCAGTGCTGTGGGAGGACCGCACTGGGCGCATCAGCCCAGTGCTGAGGGAGTACCGCACTGGGAGTGTCAGCCCAGTGCTGAGGGAGTACCACACATGGAGCGTCAGTCCAGTGCTGATGGAGTACTGCTCTGTGGCGTCCGTCCAGTGCTGAGGCAGTGCCGCACTGGGAGCGTCCGCCCATTGCTGAGGGATTAACGCACTGGGGGCGTCAGTCCAGTGCTGTGGGAGAACCGCACTGGGAGCGTCAATCCTGTGCTGAGGGAGTACCACACTGGGAGCATCAGTCCAGTGCTGAGGGAGGACTGCACTGGGAGCGTCAGCCCAGTGCTGAGGGATTACAGCACTGGTAGCGTCAGCCCAGTGCTGAGGGAGTACCACACTGGGTGCATCAGTCCAGTGCTGAGGGTGTACCGCACTGGGAGCGTCAATCCAGTGCTGAGGGATTACTGCTCTGGGAGCATCAGTCCAGTGCTGAGGGAGTACTGCTCTGGGAGTGTCAGCGCAGTGCTGAGGGAGTACCGCACTGGGAGCATCACCCCAGTGCTGAGGGAGTACCGCACTGGGGGCATCAGTCCAGTGCTGAGGGAGTACTGCCCTGGGAATGTCAGTCCAGTGCTGTGGGAGGACCGCACTGGGCGCATCAGCCCAGTGCTGAGGGAGTACCGCACTGGGAGTGTCAGCCCAGTGCTGAGGGAGTACCACACATGGAGCGTCAGTCCAGTGCTGATGGAGTACTGCTCTGTGGCGTCCGTCCAGTGCTGAGGCAGTGCCGCACTGGGAGCGTCAGCCCATTGCTGAGGGATTAACGCACTGGGGGCGTCAGTCCAGTGCTGTGGGAGAACCGCACTGGGAGCGTCAATCCTGTGCTGAGGGAGTACCACACTGGGAGCATCAGTCCAGTGCTGAGGGAGGACTGCACTGGGAGCGTCAGCCCAGTGCTGAGGGATTACAGCACTGGTAGCGTCAGTCCAGTGCTGAGGGAGTACCGCACTGGGAGCGTCAGCCTAGTTCTGAGGGAGTACCGCACTGGGAGCATCAGTCCAGTGCTGAGGGAGTACTGCACTGAGAGCGTCAGCCCAGTGCTGAGGGATTACTGCACTGGGAGCATCAGTCCAGTGCTGAGGGAGGACCGCATTGTGAGTGTCAGCACAATGTTGAGGGAGTACCGCACTGGGAGCGTCAGTGCAGTGCTGAGGGAGAACCGCTCTGGGAGCATCAGTCCAGTGCTGAGGGTGTACTGTACTGGGAGCGTCAGTCCAGTGCCGAGGGAGTACCCCACTGGGAGCGTCCGCCCAGTGCTGAGGGAGTACTGCACTGGGAGCGTCAGCCTAGCTCTGACGGAGTACCGCACTGGGAGCATCAGTCCAGTGCTGAGGGATTACTGCACTGGGAGCGTCAGCCCAGTGCTGAGGGATTACTGCACTGGGAGCATCAGTCCAGGGCTGAGGGAGGACCGCACTGTGAGTGTCAGCCCAATGTTGAGGGAGTACCGCACTGGGAGCGTCAGTCCAGTGCTGAGGGGATACCGCACTGGGAGCGTCGGTCCAGTGCTGAGGGAGGTCCGCATTGGGAGCATCAGTCCAGTGCTGAGGGAGGACCACACTGGGAGCGTCAGCCTAGTGCTGAGGGAGTACTGCTCTGGGAGCGTCCGTCCAGTGCTGAGGGAGTACTGCACTGGGAGCGTCAGTCCTGTGCTGAGGGAGTACCGCCCTGGGGGCGTCAGTCCAGTGCTGAGGGAGTACCGCACTGGGGGCGTCAGTCCAGTGCTGAGGGAGTACCGCACTGGGAGCGCCAGCCCAGTGTTGAGGGAGTACCGCTCTGGGAGCGTCAGTCCAGTGCTGAGGGAGTACCGCACTGGGAGCGTCAGCCTAGTTCTGAGGGAGTACCGCACTGGGAGCATCAGTCCAGTGCTGAGGGAGTACTGCACTGAGAGCGTCAGCCCAGTGCTGAGGGATTACTGCACTGGGAGCATCAGTCCAGTGCTGAGGGAGGACCGCATTGTGAGTGTCAGCACAATGTTGAGGGAGTACCGCACTGGGAGCGTCAGTGCAGTGCTGAGGGAGAACCGCTCTGGGAGCATCAGTCCAGTGCTGAGGGAGTACTGCTCTGGGAGTGTCAGCGCAGTGCTGAGGGAGTACCGCACTGGGTGCATCAGTCTAGTGCTGAGGGAGTACTGCCCTGGGAATGTCAGTCCAGTGCTGAGGGAGTACTGCACTGGGAGCATCGGTCCAGTGCTGTGGGAGGACCGCACTGGGCGCATCAGCCCAGTGCTGAGGGAGTACCACACATGGAGCATCAGTCCAGTGCTGAGGGAGTACTGCACTGGGAGCGTCAGTCCAGTGCTGAGGGCGTACTGCTCTGGGAGCATCAGTCCAGTGCTGAGGGAGTACTGCTCTGGGAGTGTCAGCGCAGTGCTGAGGGAGTACCGCACTGGGGGCGTCAGTCCAGTGCTGAGGGAGTACCGCACTGGGGGCGTCAGTCCAGTGCTGAGGGAGTACCGCACTGGGAGCGTCAGTCCAGTGCTGAGGGAGGTCCGCATTTGGAACGTCAGTCCAGTGCTGAGGGAGGACCGCACTGGGAGTGTCAGCCTAGTGCTGAGGGAGTACCGCTCTGGGAGCGTCCGTCCAATGCTGAGGGAGTACCGCACTGGGACCGTCCGTCCAGTGCTGAGGGAGTACCGCACTGGGAGCGTCCGTCCAGTGCTGAGGGAGTACCGCACTGGGAGCGTCCGTCCAGTGCTGAGGGAGTACCGCACTGGGAGCGTCTGTCCAATGCTGAGGGAGTACCGCACTGGGAGTGTCCGTCCAGTGCTGAGGGAGTACCGCACTGGGAGCGTCCGTCCAATGCTGAGGGAGTACCGCACTGGGAGCGTCCGTCCAGTGCTGAGGGAGTACCGCACTTGGAGCGTCAGTCCTGTACTGAGGGAGTACCGCACTGGGGGCGTCAGTCCAGTGCTGAGGGAGTACCGCACTGGGGGCGTCAGTCCAGTGCTGAGGGAGTACTGCCCTGGGAGCATCAGTCCAGTGCTGAGGGAGTACTGCTCTGGGAGTGTCAGTCCAGTGCTGAGGGAGTACCGCACTGGGAGCGTCAGCCTAGTTCTGAGGGAGTACCGCACTGGGAGCATCAGTCCAGTGCTGAGGGAGTACTGCACTGAGAGCGTCAGCCCAGTGCTGAGGGATTACTGCACTGGGAGCATCAGTCCAGTGCTGAGGGAGGAACGCATTGTGAGTGTCAGCCCAATGTTGAGGGAGTACCGCACTGGGAGCGTCAGTGCAGTGCTGAGGGAGAACCGCTCTGGGAGCATCAGTCCAGTGCTGAGGGAGTACTGCTCTGGGAGTGTCAGCGCAGTGCTGAGGGAGTACCGCACTGGGTGCATCAGTCTAGTGCTGAGGGAGTACTGCCCTGGAATGTCAGTCCAGTGCTGAGGGAGTACTGCATTGGGAGCGTCAGTCCAGTGCTGTGGGAGGACCGCACTGGGCGCATCAGCCCAGTGCTGAGGGAGTACCACACATGGAGCATCAGTCCAGTGCTGAGGGAGTACTGCACTGGGAGCGTCAGTCCAGTGCTGAAGGAGTACCCCACTGGGAGCGTCTGACCAGTGCTGAGGGAGTACTGCACTGGAAGCGTCAGCCTAGTTCTGAGGGAGTACTGCACTGGGAGCATCAGTCCAGTGCTGAGGGATTACTGCACTGGGAGCATCAGTCCAGTGCTGAGGGAGTACTGCACTGGGAGCGTCAGTCCAGTGCCAAGGGAGTACCCCACTGGGAGCGTCTGCCCAGTGCTGAGGGAGTACTGCACTGGGAGCGTCAGCCTAGTTCTGAGGGAGTACTGCACTGGGAGCATCAGTCCAGTGCTGAGGGATTACTGCACTGGGAGCGTCAGCCCAGTGCTGAGGGATTACCGCTCTGGGAGCATCAGTCCAGTGCTGAGGGAGGACCGCACTGTGAGTGTCAGCCCAATGTTGAGGGAGTACCGCACTGGGAGCGTCAGTCCAGTGCTGAGGGGATACCGCACTGGGAGTGTCAGTCCAGTGCTGAGGGAGGACCACACTGGGAGCGTCAGCCTAGTGCTGAGGGAGTACTGCACTGGGAATGTCAGTCCAGTGCTGAGGGAGTGCCGCACTGGGAGCATCAGTCCAGTGCTGAGGGAGTACCACACTGGGAGCGTCAGTCCAGTGCTGAGGGAGTACCGCACTGGGAGCATCAGCCCAATGCTGAGGGAGTGCCGCACTGGGGGCGTCAGTCCAGCGCTGAGGGAGTACTGCTCTGGGAATGTCAGTCCAGTGCTGAGGGAGTACTGCACTGGGAGCATCAGTCCAGTGCTGTGGGAGGACCGCACTGGGAGTGTCAGCCCAGTGCTGAGGGAGTACCACACATGGAGCATCAGTCCAGTGCTGAGGGAGTGCCGCACTGGGAGCGTCAGTCCAGTGCTGAGGGAGTACTGCACTGGGAGCGTCAATCCAGTGCTGAGGGATTACTGCTCTGGGAGCATCAGTCCAGTGCTGAGGGAGTACTGCTCTGGGAGTGTCAGCGCAGTGCTGAGGGAGTACCGCACTGGGAGCATCACCCCAGTGCTGAGGGAGTACTGCCCTGGGAATGTCAGTCCAGTGCTGTGGGAGGACCGCACTGGGCGCATCAGCCCAGTGCTGAGGGAGTACCGCACTGGGAGTGTCAGCCCAGTGCTGAGGGAGTACCACACATGGAGCGTCAGTCCAGTGCTGATGGAGTACTGCTCTGTGGCGTCCGTCCAGTGCTGAGGCAGTGCCGCACTGGGAGCGTCAGTCCAGTGCTGTGGGAGAACCGCACTGGGAGCGTCAATCCTGTGCTGAGGGAGTACCACACTGGGAGCATCAGTCCAGTGCTGAGGGAGGACTGCACTGGGAGCGTCAGCCCAGTGCTGAGGGATTACAGCACTGGTAGCGTCAGCCCAGTGCTGAGGGAGTACCACACTGGGAGCATCAGTCCAGTGCTGAGGGAGTACTGTACTGGGAGCGTCAGTCCAGTGCCGAGGGAGTACCCCACTGGGAGCGTCCGCCCAGTGCTGAGGGAGTACTGCACTGGGAGCGTCAGCCTAGCTCTGACGGAGTACCGCACTGGGAGCATCAGTCCAGTGCTGAGGGATTACTGCACTGGGAGCGTCAGCCCAGTGCTGAGGGATTACTGCACTGGGAGCATCAGTCCAGGGCTGAGGGAGGACCGCACTGTGAGTGTCAGCCCAATGTTGAGGGAGTACCGCACTGGGAGCGTCAGTCCAGTGCTGAGGGGATACCGCACTGGGAGCGTCGGTCCAGTGCTGAGGGAGGTCCGCATTGGGAGCATCAGTCCAGTGCTGAGGGAGGACCACACTGGGAGCGTCAGCCTAGTGCTGAGGGAGTACTGCTCTGGGAGCGTCCGTCCAGTGCTGAGGGAGTACTGCACTGGGAGCGTCAGTCCTGTGCTGAGGGAGTACCGCCCTGGGGGCGTCAGTCCAGTGCTGAGGGAGTACCGCACTGGGGGCATCGGTCCAGTGCTGAGGGAGTACCGCACTGGGTGCGCCAGCCCAGTGTTGAGGGAGTACCGCTCTGGGAGCGTCAGTCCAGTGCTGAGGGAGTACCGCACTGGGAGCGTCAGTCCAGTGCTGTGGGAGTACTGCACTGGGAATGTCAGTCCAGTGCTGATGGAGTACTGCCTGGGACCGTCAGCCCAGTGCTGAGGGAGTACTGCTCTGGGGTGTCAGTCCAGTGCTGACGGAGTGCCGCACTGGGAGCATCAGTCCAGTGCTGAGGGAGTACCGCACTGGGAGCGTCAGTCCAGTGCTGAGGGAGTACCGCACTGGGAGCATCAGCCCAATGCTGAGGGAGTACCGCACTGGGGGCGTCAGTCCAGTGCTGAGTGAGTACTGCTCTGGGGGCATCAGTCCAGTGCTGAGGGATTACCGCACTGGGGGCGTCAGCCCAGTGCTGAGGGAGTACCGCACTGGGGGCGTCAGCCCAGTGCTGAGGGAGTACTGCTCTGGGGGCATCAGTCCAGTGCTGAGGGATTACCGCACTGGGGGCGTCAGCCCAGTGCTGAGGGAGTACCGCACTGGGGGCGTCAGTCCAGTGCTGAGGGAGTACTGCCCTGGGAATGTCAGTCCAGTGCTGAGGGAGTACTGCACTGGAAGCATCAATCCAGTGCTGTGGGAGGACCGCACTGGGAGCGTCAGCCCAGTGCTGAGGGAGTACCACACATGGAGCATTAGTCCAGTGCTGAGGGAGTGCCGCACTGGGAGCGTCAGTCCAGTGCTGAGGGAGTACCGCACTGGGAGCATCAATCCAGTGCTGAGGGAGTACTGCTCTGGGAGCATCAGTCCAGTGCTGAGGGAGTACTGCTCTGGGAGTGTCAGCGCAGTGCTGAGGGAGTACCGCACTGGGAGCGTCAGCCTAGTTCTGAGGGAGTACCGCACTGGGAGCATCAGTCCAGTGCTGAGGGAGTACTGCACTGAGAGCATCAGTCCAGTGCTGAGGGATTACTGCACTGGGAGCATCAGTCCAGTGCTGAGGAAGGACCGCATTGTGAGTGTCAGCCCAATGTTGAGGGAGTACTGCACTGGGAGCGTCAGTCCAGTGCTGAGGGAGAACCGCTCTGGGAGCATCAGTCCAGTGCTGAGGGAGGTCCGCATTGGGAGCGTCAGTCCAGTGCTGAGGGAGGACCACACTGGGAGTGACAGCCTAGTGCTGAGGGAGTACTGCTCTGGGAGCGTCGGTCCAGTGCTGAGGGAGTACCGCACTGGGAGCGTCAGTCCAGTGCTGAGGGAGTACCGCACTGGGGACGTCTGTCCAGTGCTGAGGGAGTACCGCACTGGGAGCGTCAGTCCAGTGCTGAGGGAGTACCGCACTGGGAGCGTCAGTCCAGTGCTGAGGGAGTACCACACTGGGAGTGTCCATCCAGTGCTGAGGGAGTACTGCACTGGGAGCGTCCGTCCAATGCTGAGGGAGTACCGCACTGGGAGCGTCCGTCCAGTGCTGAGGGAATACCGCACTGGGAGCGTCAGCCCAGTACTGAGGGAGTACCGCACTGGGGGCGTCAGTCCAGTGCTGAGGGAGTACCGCACTGGGGGCGTCAGTCCAGTGCTGAGGGAGTACCGCACTGGGGGCATCAGTCCAGTGCTGAGGGAGTACCGCACTGGGGGCGTCAGTCCAGTGCTGAGGGAGTACCGCACTGGGAGCGTCCGTCCAGTGCTGAGGGAGTACCGCACTGGGAGCGTCCGTCCAGTGCTGAGGGAGTACCGCACTGGGAGCGTCCGTCCAGTGCTGAGGGAGTACCGCACTGGGAGCGTCCGTCCAGTGCTGAGGGAGTACCGCACTGGGAGCGTCCGTCCAGTGCTGAGGGAGTACCGCACTGGGAGCGTCCGTCCAGTGCTGAGGGAGTACCGCACTGGGAGCGTCCGTCCAGTGCTGAGGGAGTACCGCACTGGGAGCGTCCGTCCAGTGCTGAGGGAGTACCGCACTGGGAGCGTCCGTCCAGTGCTGAGGGAGTACCGCACTGGGAGCGTCTGTCCAGTGCTGAGGGAGTACCGCTCTGGGAGCGTCCGTCCAATGCTGAGGGAGTACCGCACTGGGAGTGTCCATCCAGTGCTGAGGGAGTACCGCACTGGGAGCATCCGTCCAATGCTGAGGGAGTACCGCACTGGGAGCGTCCGTCCAGTGCTGAGGGAGTACCGCACTGGGAGCGTCAGTCCAGTACTGAGGGAGTACCGCACTGGGGGCGTCAGTCCAGTGCTGAGGGAGTACCGCACTGGGAGCGTCAGTCCAGTGCTGAGGGAGTACCGCACTGGGGGCGTCAGTCCAGTGCTGAGGGAGTACCGCACTGGGGGCGTCAGTCCAGTGCTGAGGGAGTACCGCACTGGGAGTGTCAGTCCAGTGCTGAGGGAGGTCCGCATTGGGAGCGTCAGTCCAGTGCTGAGGGAGGACCGCACTGGGAGTGTCAGCCTAGTGCTGAGGGAGTACTGCTCTGGGAGCGTCCGTCCAGTGCTGAGGGAGTACCGCACTAGGAGCGTCAGTCCAGTGCTGAGGGAGTACCGCACTGGGGGCATCTGTCCAGTGCTGAGGGAGGACCGCACTGGGGGCGTTAGTCCAGTGCTGAGGGAGTACCGCACTGGGAGCGTCAGCCCAGTGTTGAGGGAGTACCGCTCTGGGAGTGTCAGTCCAGTGCTGAGGGAGTACCGCTCTGGGAGCATCAGTCCAGTGCTGAGGGATGTCCGCATTGGGAGCGTCAGTCCAGTGCTGAGGGAGGACCACACTGGGAGTGACAGCCTAGTGCTGAGGGAGTACTGCTCTGGGAGCGTCGGTCCAGTGCTGAGGGAGTACCGCACTGGGAGCGTCAGTCCAGTGCTGAGGGAGTACCGCACTGGGGACGTCTGTCCAGTGCTGAGGGAGTACCGCACTGGGAGCGTCAGTCCAGTGCTGAGGGCGTACCGCACTGGGAGCGTCAGTCCAGTGCTGAGGGAGTACCACACTGGGAGTGTCCATCCAGTGCTGAGGGAGTACTGCACTGGGAGCGTCCGTCCAATGCTGAGGGAGTACCGCACTGGGAGCGTCCGTCCAGTGCTGAGGGAATACCGCACTGGGAGCGTCAGCCCAGTACTGAGGGAGTACCGCACTGGGAGCGTCAGTCCAGTGCTGAGGGAGTACCGCACTGGGGGCGTCAGTCCAGTGCTGAGGGAGTACCGCACTGGGGGCGTCAGTCCAGTGCTGAGGGAGTACCGCACTGGGGGCGTCAGTCCAGTGCTGAGGGAGTACCGCACTGGGAGCGTCCGTCCAGTGCTGAGGGAGTACCGCACTGGGAGCGTCCGTCCAGTGCTGAGGGAGTACCGCACTGGGAGCGTCCGTCCAGTGCTGAGGGAGTACCGCACTGGGAGCGTCCGTCCAGTGCTGAGGGAGTACCGCACTGGGAGTGTCTGTCCAGTGCTGAGGGAGTACCGCTCTGAGAGCGTCCGTCCAATGCTGAGGGAGTACCGCACTGGGAGTGTCCATCCAGTGCTGAGGGAGTACCGCACTGGGAGCGTCCGTCCAATGCTGAGGGAGTACCGCACTGGGAGCGTCCGTCCAGTGCTGTGGGAGTACCGCACTGGGAGCGTCAGTCCAGTACTGAGGGAGTACCGCACTGGGGGCGTCAGTCCAGTGCTGAGGGAGTACCGCACTGGGAGCGTCAGTCCAGTGCTGAGGGAGTACCGCACTGGGGGCGTCAGTCCAGTGCTGAGGGAGTACCGCACTGGGGGCGTCAGTCCAGTGCTGAGGGAGTACCGCACTGGGAGCGTCAGTCCAGTGCTGAGGGAGGTCCGCATTGGGAGCGTCAGTCCAGTGCTGAGGGAGTACCGCACTGGGAGCGTCAGCCCAGTGTTGAGGGAGTACCGCTCTGGGAGTGTCAGTCCAGTGCTGAGGGAGTACCGCTCTGGGAGTGTCAGTCCAGTGCTGAGGGAGTACCGCTCTGGGCGCGTCCATCCATAGCTGAGGGAGGACCGCACTGGGAGCGTCAGCCTAGTGCTGAGGGAGTACTGCTCTGGGAGCGTTCGTCCAGTGCTGAGGGAGTACCGCACTGGGAGCGTCTGTCCAGTGCTGAGGGAGTACTGCTCTGGGAGCGTCCGTCCAGTGCTGAGGGAGTACCGCACTGGGAACGTCAGTCCAGTGCTGAGGGAGTACCGCACTGGGAGCATCAGCCCAATGCTGAGGGAATACCGCACTGGGAGCGTCTGTCCAGTGCTGAGGGAGTACCGCACTGGGATCGTCAGTCCAGTGCTGAGGGAGTACCGCACTGGGAGCGTCAGTCCAGTGCTGAGGGAGTACCGCACTGGGAGCGTCAGTCCAGTGCTGAGGGAGTACCGCTCTGGGAGCGTCCGTCCAATGCTGAGGGAGTACCGCACTGGGAGCGTCCGTCCAGTGCTGAGGGAGTCCCGCACTGGGAGCGTCCGTCCAGTGCTGAGGGAGTACCGCACTGGGAGCGTCCGTCCAGTTCTGAGGGAGTACCGCACTGGGAGCGTCCGTCCAGTGCTGAGGGAGTACCGCACTGGGAGCGTCAGTCCAGTGCTGAGGGAGTACCGCACTGGGAGCGTCCGTCCAGTGCTGAGGGAGTACCGCTCTGGGAGCGTCCGTCCAATGCTGAGGGAGTACCGCACTGGGAGTGTCCATCCAGTGCTGAGGGAGTACCGCACTGGGAGCGTCCGTCCAATGCTGAGGGAGTACCGCACTGGGAGTGTCAGCCTAGTGCTGAGGGAGTACTGCTCTGGGAGCGTCGGTCCAGTGCTGAGGGAGTACCACACTGGGAGCGTCAGTCCAGTGCTGAGGGAGTACCACACTGGGGGCGTCTGTCCAGTGCTGAGGGAGTACCGCACTGGGAGCGTCAGTCCAGTGCTGAGGGAGTACCGCACTGGGAGCGTCAGTCCAGTGTTGAGGGAGTACCGCTCTGGGAGCGTCAGTCCAGTGCTGAGGGAATACCGCTCTGGGCGCGTCCATCCAGTGCTGAGGGAGGACCGCACTGGGAGCGTCAGTCCAGTGTTGAGGGAGTACCGCTCTGGGAGCGTCAGTCCAGTGCTGAGGGAGTACCGCTCTGGGCGCGTCCATCCAGTGCTGAGGGAGGACCGCACTGGGAGCGTCAGCCTAGTGCTGAGGGAGTACTGCTCTGGGAGCGTTCGTCCAGTGCTGAGGGAGTACCGCACTGGGATCGTTCGTCCAGTGCTGAGGGAGTACCGCACTGGGAGCGTCAGTCCAGTGCTGAGGGAGTACCGCACTGGGAGCATCTGTCCAGTGCTGAGGGAGTACCGCTCTGGGAGCGTCCGTCCAATGCTGAGGGAGTACCGCACTGGGAGCGTCCGTCCAGTGCTGAGGGAGTCCCGCACTGGGAGCGTCCGTCCAGTGCTGAGGGAGTACCGCACTGGGAGTGTCAGTCCAGTACTGAGGGAGTACCGCACTGGGGGCGTCAGTCCAGTGCTGAGGGAGTACCGCACTGGGAGCGTCAGTCCAGTGCTGAGGTAGTACCGCACTGGGAGCGTCCGTCCAGTGCTGAGGGTGTACCGCTCTGGGAGCGTCCGTCCAATGCTGAGGGAGTGCCGCACTGGGAGTGTCCATCCAGTGCTGAGGGAGTACCGCACTGGGAGCGTCCGTCCAATGCTGAGGGAGTACCGCACTGGGAGCATCCGTCCAGTGCTGAGGGAGTACCGCACTGGGAGCGTCAGTCTAGTACTGAGGGAGTACCGCACTGGGGGCGTCAGTCCAGTGCTGAGGGAGTACCACACTGGGAGTGTCAGCCCAGTGCTGAGGGAGTACCACACATGGAGCGTCAGTCCAGTGCTGATGGAGTACTGCTCTGTGGCGTCCGTCCAGTGCTGAGGCAGTGCCGCACTGGGAGCGTCAGTCCAGTGCTGTGGGAGAACCGCACTGGGAGCGTCAATCCTGTGCTGAGGGAGTACCACACTGGGAGCATCAGTCCAGTGCTGAGGGAGGACTGCACTGGGAGCGTCAGCCCAGTGCTGAGGGATTACAGCACTGGTAGCGTCAGCCCAGTGCTGAGGGAGTACCACACTGGGAGCATCAGTCCAGTGCTGAGGGAGTACTGTACTGGGAGCGTCAGTCCAGTGCCGAGGGAGTACCCCACTGGGAGCGTCCGCCCAGTGCTGAGGGAGTACTGCACTGGGAGCGTCAGCCTAGCTCTGACGGAGTACCGCACTGGGAGCATCAGTCCAGTGCTGAGGGATTACTGCACTGGGAGCGTCAGCCCAGTGCTGAGGGATTACTGCACTGGGAGCATCAGTCCAGGGCTGAGGGAGGACCGCACTGTGAGTGTCAGCCCAATGTTGAGGGAGTACCGCACTGGGAGCGTCAGTCCAGTGCTGAGGGGATACCGCACTGGGAGCGTCGGTCCAGTGTTGAGGGAGGTCCGCATTGGGAGCATCAGTCCAGTGCTGAGGGAGGACCACACTGGGAGCGTCAGCCTAGTGCTGAGGGAGTACTGCTCTGGGAGCGTCCGTCCAGTGCTGAGGGAGTACTGCACTGGGAGCGTCAGTCCTGTGCTGAGGGAGTACCGCCCTGGGGGCGTCAGTCCAGTGCTGAGGGAGTACCGCACTGGGGGCATCAGTCCAGTGCTGAGGGAGTACCGCACTGGGAGCGTCAGTCCAGTACTGAGGGAGTACCGCACTGGGGGCGTCAGTCCAGTGCTGAGGGAGTACCGCACTGGGAGCGTCAGTCCAGTGCTGAGGGAGTACCGCACTGGGGGCGTCAGTCCAGTGCTGAGGGAGTACCGCACTGGGGGCGTCAGTCCAGTGCTGAGGGAGTACCGCACTGGGAGTGTCAGTCCAGTGCTGAGGGAGGTCCGCATTGGGAGCGTCAGTCCAGTGCTGAGGGAGGACCGCACTGGGAGTGTCAGCCTAGTGCTGAGGGAGTACTGCTCTGGGAGCGTCCGTCCAGTGCTGAGGGAGTACCGCACTAGGAGCGTCAGTCCAGTGCTGAGGGAGTACCGCACTGGGGGCATCTGTCCAGTGCTGAGGGAGGACCGCACTGGGGGCGTTAGTCCAGTGCTGAGGGAGTACCGCACTGGGAGCGTCAGCCCAGTGTTGAGGGAGTACCGCTCTGGGAGTGTCAGTCCAGTGCTGAGGGAGTACCGCTCTGGGAGCATCAGTCCAGTGCTGAGGGATGTCCGCATTGGGAGCGTCAGTCCAGTGCTGAGGGAGGACCACACTGGGAGTGACAGCCTAGTGCTGAGGGAGTACTGCTCTGGGAGCGTCGGTCCAGTGCTGAGGGAGTACCGCACTGGGAGCGTCAGTCCAGTGCTGAGGGAGTACCGCACTGGGGACGTCTGTCCAGTGCTGAGGGAGTACCGCACTGGGAGCGTCAGTCCAGTGCTGAGGGCGTACCGCACTGGGAGCGTCAGTCCAGTGCTGAGGGAGTACCACACTGGGAGTGTCCATCCAGTGCTGAGGGAGTACTGCACTGGGAGCGTCCGTCCAATGCTGAGGGAGTACCGCACTGGGAGCGTCCGTCCAGTGCTGAGGGAATACCGCACTGGGAGCGTCAGCCCAGTACTGAGGGAGTACCGCACTGGGAGCGTCAGTCCAGTGCTGAGGGAGTACCGCACTGGGGGCGTCAGTCCAGTGCTGAGGGAGTACCGCACTGGGGGCGTCAGTCCAGTGCTGAGGGAGTACCGCACTGGGGGCGTCAGTCCAGTGCTGAGGGAGTACCGCACTGGGAGCGTCCGTCCAGTGCTGAGGGAGTACCGCACTGGGAGCGTCCGTCCAGTGCTGAGGGAGTACCGCACTGGGAGCGTCCGTCCAGTGCTGAGGGAGTACCGCACTGGGAGCGTCCGTCCAGTGCTGAGGGAGTACCGCACTGGGAGTGTCTGTCCAGTGCTGAGGGAGTACCGCTCTGAGAGCGTCCGTCCAATGCTGAGGGAGTACCGCACTGGGAGTGTCCATCCAGTGCTGAGGGAGTACCGCACTGGGAGCGTCCGTCCAATGCTGAGGGAGTACCGCACTGGGAGCGTCCGTCCAGTGCTGTGGGAGTACCGCACTGGGAGCGTCAGTCCAGTACTGAGGGAGTACCGCACTGGGGGCGTCAGTCCAGTGCTGAGGGAGTACCGCACTGGGAGCGTCAGTCCAGTGCTGAGGGAGTACCGCACTGGGGGCGTCAGTCCAGTGCTGAGGGAGTACCGCACTGGGGGCGTCAGTCCAGTGCTGAGGGAGTACCGCACTGGGAGCGTCAGTCCAGTGCTGAGGGAGGTCCGCATTGGGAGCGTCAGTCCAGTGCTGAGGGAGGACCGCACTGGGAGTGTCAGCCTAGTGCTGAGGGAGTACTGCTCTGGGAGCGTCCGTCCAGTGCTGAGGGAGTACCGCACTAGGAGCGTCAGTCCAGTGCTGAGGGAGTACCGCACTGGGGGCATCTGTCCAGTGCTGAGGGAGGACCGCACTGGGGGCGTTAGTCCAGTGCTGAGGGAGTACCGCACTGGGAGCGTCAGCCCAGTGTTGAGGGAGTACCGCTCTGGGAGTGTCAGTCCAGTGCTGAGGGAGTACCGCTCTGGGAGTGTCAGTCCAGTGCTGAGGGAGTACCGCTCTGGGCGCGTCCATCCATAGCTGAGGGAGGACCGCACTGGGAGCGTCAGCCTAGTGCTGAGGGAGTACTGCTCTGGGAGCGTTCGTCCAGTGCTGAGGGAGTACCGCACTGGGAGCGTCTGTCCAGTGCTGAAAGAGTACTGCTCTGGGAGCGTCCGTCCAGTGCTGAGGGAGTACCGCACTGGGAACGTCAGTCCAGTGCTGAGGGAGTACCGCACTGGGAGCATCAGCCCAATGCTGAGGGAATACCGCACTGGGAGCGTCTGTCCAGTGCTGAGGGAGTACCGCACTGGGATCGTCAGTCCAGTGCTGAGGGAGTACCGCACTGGGAGCGTCAGTCCAGTGCTGAGGGAGTACCGCACTGGGAGCGTCAGTCCAGTGCTGAGGGAGTACCGCTCTGGGAGCGTCCGTCCAATGCTGAGGGAGTACCGCACTGGGAGCGTCCGTCCAGTGCTGAGGGAGTCCCGCACTGGGAGCGTCCGTCCAGTGCTGAGGGAGTACCGCACTGGGAGCGTCCGTCCAGTTCTGAGGGAGTACCGCACTGGGAGCGTCCGTCCAGTGCTGAGGGAGTACCGCACTGGGAGCGTCAGTCCAGTGCTGAGGGAGTACCGCACTGGGAGCGTCCGTCCAGTGCTGAGGGAGTACCGCTCTGGGAGCGTCCGTCCAATGCTGAGGGAGTACCGCACTGGGAGTGTCCATCCAGTGCTGAGGGAGTACCGCACTGGGAGCGTCCGTCCAATGCTGATGGAGTACCGCACTGGGAGTGTCAGCCTAGTGCTGAGGGAGTACTGCTCTGGGAGCGTCGGTCCAGTGCTGAGGGAGTACCACACTGGGAGCGTCAGTCCAGTGCTGAGGGAGTACCACACTGGGGGCGTCTGTCCAGTGCTGAGGGAGTACCGCACTGGGAGCGTCAGTCCAGTGCTGAGGGAGTACCGCACTGGGAGCGTCAGTCCAGTGTTGAGGGAGTACCGCTCTGGGAGCGTCAGTCCAGTGCTGAGGGAATACCGCTCTGGGCGCGTCCATCCAGTGCTGAGGGAGGACCGCACTGGGAGCGTCAGTCCAGTGTTGAGGGAGTACCGCTCTGGGAGCGTCAGTCCAGTGCTGAGGGAGTACCGCTCTGGGCGCGTCCATCCAGTGCTGAGGGAGGACCGCACTGGGAGCGTCAGCCTAGTGCTGAGGGAGTACTGCTCTGGGAGCGTTCGTCCAGTGCTGAGGGAGTACCGCACTGGGATCGTTCGTCCAGTGCTGAGGGAGTACCGCACTGGGAGCGTCAGTCCAGTGCTGAGGGAGTACCGCACTGGGAGCATCTGTCCAGTGCTGAGGGAGTACCGCTCTGGGAGCGTCCGTCCAATGCTGAGGGAGTACCGCACTGGGAGCGTCCGTCCAGTGCTGAGGGAGTCCCGCACTGGGAGCGTCCGTCCAGTGCTGAGGGAGTACCGCACTGGGAGTGTCAGTCCAGTACTGAGGGAGTACCGCACTGGGGGCGTCAGTCCAGTGCTGAGGGAGTACCGCACTGGGAGCGTCAGTCCAGTGCTGAGGTAGTACCGCACTGGGAGCGTCCGTCCAGTGCTGAGGGTGTACCGCTCTGGGAGCGTCCGTCCAATGCTGAGGGAGTGCCGCACTGGGAGTGTCCATCCAGTGCTGAGGGAGTACCGCACTGGGAGCGTCCGTCCAATGCTGAGGGAGTACCGCACTGGGAGCGTCCGTCCAGTGCTGAGGGAGTACCGCACTGGGAGCGTCAGTCTAGTACTGAGGGAGTACCGCACTGGGGGCGTCAGTCCAGTGCTGAGGGAGTACCACACTGGGAGTGTCAGCCCAGTGCTGAGGGAGTACCACACATGGAGCGTCAGTCCAGTGCTGATGGAGTACTGCTCTGTGGCGTCCGTCCAGTGCTGAGGCAGTGCCGCACTGGGAGCGTCAGTCCAGTGCTGTGGGAGAACCGCACTGGGAGCGTCAATCCTGTGCTGAGGGAGTACCACACTGGGAGCATCAGTCCAGTGCTGAGGGAGGACTGCACTGGGAGCGTCAGCCCAGTGCTGAGGGATTACAGCACTGGTAGCGTCAGCCCAGTGCTGAGGGAGTACCACACTGGGAGCATCAGTCCAGTGCTGAGGGAGTACTGTACTGGGAGCGTCAGTCCAGTGCCGAGGGAGTACCCCACTGGGAGCGTCCGCCCAGTGCTGAGGGAGTACTGCACTGGGAGCGTCAGCCTAGCTCTGACGGAGTACCGCACTGGGAGCATCAGTCCAGTGCTGAGGGATTACTGCACTGGGAGCGTCAGCCCAGTGCTGAGGGATTACTGCACTGGGAGCATCAGTCCAGGGCTGAGGGAGGACCGCACTGTGAGTGTCAGCCCAATGTTGAGGGAGTACCGCACTGGGAGCGTCAGTCCAGTGCTGAGGGGATACCGCACTGGGAGCGTCGGTCCAGTGCTGAGGGAGGTCCGCATTGGGAGCATCAGTCCAGTGCTGAGGGAGGACCACACTGGGAGCGTCAGCCTAGTGCTGAGGGAGTACTGCTCTGGGAGCGTCCGTCCAGTGCTGAGGGAGTACTGCACTGGGAGCGTCAGTCCTGTGCTGAGGGAGTACCGCCCTGGGGGCGTCAGTCCAGTGCTGAGGGAGTACCGCACTGGGGGCATCAGTCCAGTGCTGAGGGAGTACCGCACTGGGTGCGCCAGCCCAGTGTTGAGGGAGTACCGCTCTGGGAGCGTCAGTCCAGTGCTGAGGGAGTACCGCACTGGGAGCGTCAGTCCAGTGCTGTGGGAGTACTGCACTGGGAATGTCAGTCCAGTGCTGATGGAGTACTGCCTGGGACCGTCAGCCCAGTGCTGAGGGAGTACTGCTCTGGGGTGTCAGTCCAGTGCTGACGGAGTGCCGCACTGGGAGCATCAGTCCAGTGCTGAGGGAGTACCGCACTGGGAGCGTCAGTCCAGTGCTGAGGGAGTACTGCACTGGGAGCATCAGCCCAATGCTGAGGGAGTACCGCACTGGGGGCGTCAGTCCAGTGCTGAGTGAGTACTGCTCTGGGGGCATCAGTCCAGTGCTGAGGGATTACCGCACTGGGGGCGTCAGCCCAGTGCTGAGGGAGTACCGCACTGGGGGCGTCAGCCCAGTGCTGAGGGAGTACTGCTCTGGGGGCATCAGTCCAGTGCTGAGGGATTACCGCACTGGGGGCGTCAGCCCAGTGCTGAGGGAATACCGCACTGGGGGCGTCAGTCCAGTGCTGAGGGAGTACTGCCCTGGGAATGTCAGTCCAGTGCTGAGGGAGTACTGCACTGGAAGCATCAATCCAGTGCTGTGGGAGGACCGCACTGGGAGCGTCAGCCCAGTGCTGAGGGAGTACCACACATGGAGCATTAGTCCAGTGCTGAGGGAGTGCCGCACTGGGAGCGTCAGTCCAGTGCTGAGGGAGTACCGCACTGGGAGCATCAATCCAGTGCTGAGGGAGTACTGCTCTGGGAGCATCAGTCCAGTGCTGAGGGAGTACTGCTCTGGGAGTGTCAGCGCAGTGCTGAGGGAGTACCGCACTGGGAGCGTCAGCCTAGTTCTGAGGGAGTACCGCACTGGGAGCATCAGTCCAGTGCTGAGGGAGTACTGCACTGAGAGCATCAGTCCAGTGCTGAGGGATTACTGCACTGGGAGCATCAGTCCAGTGCTGAGGAAGGACCGCATTGTGAGTGTCAGCCCAATGTTGAGGGAGTACTGCACTGGGAGCGTCAGTCCAGTGCTGAGGGAGAACCGCTCTGGGAGCATCAGTCCAGTGCTGAGGGAGGTCCGCATTGGGAGCGTCAGTCCAGTGCTGAGGGAGGACCACACTGGGAGTGACAGCCTAGTGCTGAGGGAGTACTGCTCTGGGAGCGTCGGTCCAGTGCTGAGGGAGTACCGCACTGGGAGCGTCAGTCCAGTGCTGAGGGAGTACTGCACTGGGGACGTCTGTCCAGTGCTGAGGGAGTACCGCACTGGGAGCGTCAGTCCAGTGCTGAGGGAGTACCGCACTGGGAGCGTCAGTCCAGTGCTGAGGGAGTACCACACTGGGAGTGTCCATCCAGTGCTGAGGGAGTACTGCACTGGGAGCGTCCGTCCAATGCTGAGGGAGTACCGCACTGGGAGCGTCCGTCCAGTGCTGAGGGAATACCGCACTGGGAGCGTCAGCCCAGTACTGAGGGAGTACCGCACTGGGGGCGTCAGTCCAGTGCTGAGGGAGTACCGCACTGGGGGCGTCAGTCCAGTGCTGAGGGAGTACCGCACTGGGGGCATCAGTCCAGTGCTGAGGGAGTACCGCACTGGGGGCGTCAGTCCAGTGCTGAGGGAGTACCGCACTGGGAGCGTCCGTCCAGTGCTGAGGGAGTACCGCACTGGGAGCGTCCGTCCAGTGCTGAGGGAGTACCGCACTGGGAGCGTCCGTCCAGTGCTGAGGGAGTACCGCACTGGGAGCGTCCGTCCAGTGCTGAGGGAGTACCGCACTGGGAGCGTCCGTCCAGTGCTGAGGGAGTACCGCACTGGGAGCGTCCGTCCAGTGCTGAGGGAGTACCGCACTGGGAGTGTCCGTCCAGTGCTGAGGGAGTACCGCACTGGGAGCGTCCGTCCAGTGCTGAGGGAGTACCGCACTGGGAGCGTCCGTCCAGTGCTGAGGGAGTACCGCACTGGGAGTGTCTGTCCAGTGCTGAGGGAGTACCGCTCTGGGAGCGTCCGTCCAATGCTGAGGGAGTACCGCACTGGGAGTGTCCATCCAGTGCTGAGGGAGTACCGCACTGGGAGCATCCGTCCAATGCTGAGGGAGTACCGCACTGGGAGCGTCCGTCCAGTGCTGAGGGAGTACCGCACTGGGAGCGTCAGTCCAGTACTGAGGGAGTACCGCACTGGGGGCGTCAGTCCAGTGCTGAGGGAGTACCGCACTGGGAGCGTCAGTCCAGTGCTGAGGGAGTACCGCACTGGGGGCGTCAGTCCAGTGTTGAGGGAGTACCGCACTGGGGGCGTCTGTCCAGTGCTGAGGGAGTACCGCACTGGGAGTGTCAGTCCAGTGCTGAGGGAGGTCCGCATTGGGAGCGTCAGTCCAGTGCTGAGGGAGGACCGCACTGGGAGTGTCAGCCTAGTGCTGAGGGAGTACTGCTCTGGGAGCGTCCGTCCAGTGCTGAGGGAGTACCGCACTAGGAGCGTCAGTCCAGTGCTGAGGGAGTACCGCACTGGGGGCATCTGTCCAGTGCTGAGGGAGGACCGCACTGGGGGCGTTAGTCCAGTGCTGAGGGAGTACCGCACTGGGAGCGTCAGCCCAGTGTTGAGGGAGTACCGCTCTGGGAGTGTCAGTCCAGTGCTGAGGGAGTACCGCTCTGGGAGCATCAGTCCAGTGCTGAGGGATGTCCGCATTGGGAGCGTCAGTCCAGTGCTGAGGGAGGACCACACTGGGAGTGACAGCCTAGTGCTGAGGGAGTACTGCTCTGGGAGCGTCGGTCCAGTGCTGAGGGAGTACCGCACTGGGAGCGTCAGTCCAGTGCTGAGGGAGTACCGCACTGGGGACGTCTGTCCAGTGCTGAGGGAGTACCGCACTGGGAGCGTCAGTCCAGTGCTGAGGGCGTACCGCACTGGGAGCGTCAGTCCAGTGCTGAGGGAGTACCACACTGGGAGTGTCCATCCAGTGCTGAGGGAGTACTGCACTGGGAGCGTCCGTCCAATGCTGAGGGAGTACCGCACTGGGAGCGTCCGTCCAGTGCTGAGGGAATACCGCACTGGGAGCGTCAGCCCAGTACTGAGGGAGTACCGCACTGGGAGCGTCAGTCCAGTGCTGAGGGAGTACCGCACTGGGGGCGTCAGTCCAGTGCTGAGGGAGTACCGCACTGGGGGCGTCAGTCCAGTGCTGAGGGAGTACCGCACTGGGGGCGTCAGTCCAGTGCTGAGGGAGTACCGCACTGGGAGCGTCCGTCCAGTGCTGAGGGAGTACCGCACTGGGAGCGTCCGTCCAGTGCTGAGGGAGTACCGCACTGGGAGCGTCCGTCCAGTGCTGAGGGAGTACCGCACTGGGAGCGTCCGTCCAGTGCTGAGGGAGTACCGCACTGGGAGTGTCTGTCCAGTGCTGAGGGAGTACCGCTCTGAGAGCGTCCGTCCAATGCTGAGGGAGTACCGCACTGGGAGTGTCCATCCAGTGCTGAGGGAGTACCGCACTGGGAGCGTCCGCCCAATGCTGAGGGAGTACCGCACTGGGAGCGTCCGTCCAGTGCTGAGGGAGTACCGCACTGGGAGCGTCAGTCCAGTACTGAGGGAGTACCGCACTGGGGGCGTCAGTCCAGTGCTGAGGGAGTACCGCACTGGGCGTGTCAGTCCAGTGCTGAGGGAGTACCACACTGGGGGCGTCAGTCCAGTGCTGAGGGAGTACCGCACTGGGGGCATCAGTCCAGTGCTGAGGGAGTACCGCACTGGGAGCGTCAGTCCAGTGCTGAGGGAGGTCCGCAATGGGAGCGTCAGTCCAGTGCTGAGGGAGGACCGCACTGGGAGTGTCAGCCTAGTGCTGAGGGAGTACTGCTCTGGGAGCGTCCGTCTAGTGCTGAGGGAGTACCGCACTGGGAGCGTCGGTCCAGTGCTGAGGGAGTACCGCACTGGGGGCATCTGTCCAGTGCTGAGGGAGTACCGCACTGGGAGCGTCAGTCCAGTGCTGAGGGAGTACCGCACTGGGAGCATCAGTCCAGTGCTGAGGGAGGACCGCACTGGGGGCGTTAGTCCAGTGCTGAGGGAGTACCGCACTGGGAGTGTCAGCCCAGTGTTGAGGGAGTACCGCTCTGGGAGTGTCAGTCCAATGCTGAGGGAGTACCGCTCTGGGCGCGTCCATCCAGTGCTGAGGGAGGACCGCACTGGGAGCGTCAGCCTAGTGCTGAGGGAGTACTGCTCTGGGAGCGTTTGTCCAGTGCTGAGGGAGTACCGCACTGGGAGCGTCAGTCCAGTGCTGAGGGAGTACTGCTCTGGGAGCGTCCGTCCAGTGCTGAGGGAGTACCGCACTGGGAGCATCAGTCCAGTGCTGAGGGAGTACCGCACTGGGAGCGTCAATCCAGTGCTGAGGGAGTACCGCACTGGGAGCATCAGACCAGTGATGAGGGTGTACCGCTCTGGGAGCGTCCGTCCAATGCTGAGGGAGTACCGCACTGGGAGTGTCCATCCAGTGCTGAGGGAGTACCGCACTGGGAGCGTCCGTCCAATGCTGAGGGAGTACCGCACTGGGAGCGTCCGTCCAGTGCTGAGGGAGTACCGCACTGGGAGCGTCAGTCCAGTACTGAGGGAGTACCGCACTGGGGGCGTCAGTCCAGTGCTGAGGGAGTACCACACTGGGAGTGTCCATCCAGTGCTGAGGGAGTACCGCACTGGGAGCGTCCGCCCAATGCTGAGGGAGTACCGCACTGGGAGCGTCCGTCCAGTGCTGAGGGAGTACCACACTGGGAGCGTCAGTCCAGTACTGAGGGAGTACCGCACTGGGGGCGTCAGTCCAGTGCTGAGGGAGTACCGCACTGGGCGCGTCAGTCCAGTGCTGAGGGAGTACCGCACTGGGGGCGTCAGTCCAGTGCTGAGGGAGTACCGCACTGGGGGCATCAGTCCAGTGCTGAGGGAGTACCGCACTGGGAGCGTCGGTCCAGTGCTGAGGGAGGTCCGCAATGGGAGCGTCAGTCCAGTGCTGAGGGAGGACCGCACTGGGAGTGTCAGCCTAGTGCTGAGGGAGTACTGCTCTGGGAGCGTCCGTCTAGTGCTGAGGGAGTACCGCACTGGGAGCGTCGGTCCAGTGCTGAGGGAGTACCGCACTGGGGGCATCTGTCCAGTGCTGAGGGAGTACCGCACTGGGAGCGTCAGTCCAGTGCTGAGGGAGTACCGCACTGGGAGCATCAGTCCAGTGCTGAGGGAGGACCGCACTGGGGGCGTTAGTCCAGTGCTGAGGGAGTACCGCACTGGGAGTGTCAGCCCAGTGTTGAGGGAGTACCGCTCTGGGAGTGTCAGTCCAGTGCTGAGGGAGTACCGCTCTGGGCGCGTCCATCCAGTGCTGAGGGAGGACCGCACTGGGAGCGTCAGCCTAGTGCTGAGGGAGTACTGCTCTGGGAGCGTTTGTCCAGTGCTGAGGGAGTACCGCACTGGGAGCGTCAGTCCAGTGCTGAGGGAGTACTGCTCTGGGAGCGTCCGTCCAGTGCTGAGGGAGTACCGCACTGGGAGCATCAGTCCAGTGCTGAGGGAGTACCGCACTGGGAGCGTCAATCCAGTGCTGAGGGAGTACCGCACTGGGAGCATCAGACCAGTGATGAGGGAGTACCGCACTGGGGGCGTCAGTCCAGTGCTGAGGGAGTACTGCTCTGGGGGCGTCAGTCCAGTGCTGAGGGAGGACCGCACTGGGAGCGTCAGCCCAGTGCTGAGGGAGTACCGCTCTGGGGGCATCAGTCCAGTGCTGAGGGAGTACTGCCCTGGCAATGTCAGTCCAGTGCTGAGGGAGTACTGCACTGGGAGCGTCAGTCCAGTGCTGAGGGAGTACCGCACTGTTGTAGCTGCCATCGTCTGGCTGGGCATTAAACTGAAGTCCCTGTTGATGTCAGGGACCAAGCCCATGGCACTGTTGAAAGAAGAGTAGGGAGTTCTTTCTAGTATCCTGGGGCATATTTATCACCTGACCAACGTCACTAAAAACCGGTCAAGGTCTGAAACTCAATTTCCGCTGCCAGGAAGTTGCCAGTTTGGGGTGTGACTGAGCTTAAAGACACAGCAAGAAAACTACACCTGGGGGAAACCAAATACAAAACACGACATCCATGTCACAGAGAGGCAGTGAACCACTGTACAGGCCTGGAGAGGTATTGACTTGCAGCTGGGCATGGAACCGAAGCTCTGAGCAACCCACTTGCTCCACGCAATGGAGACATTGCTGATGATGGTTTGGCGTCGAAGGGAGAGGCAGAGTTAACCACCAGCTCAAGAAAATCATCTTCATTTCCAAAACTGCTATGGCCTTGCCCCCACCCCCACCCCCCCCCCCCCCCCTCAGTCTATCTTAGTAGCCTTGGGCCAACCCTCCAAGAAACCTGCCTGCTTTCACCTTCGGCGCCTTGTGGTTTTTAATCACCTTACTGTTCGCCAAGGACTCAAGCTGTTGACTTCCCTCGAGGCGAGATGATTTGGTGGAGCCGGTGTTGGACTGGGGTGGGCAAAGTTAAAAATCCCACAACACCAGGGTTATAGTCCAACAGGTTTGTTTGGGAGCGCTAGCTTTCAGGCAACTGCCTGACGACGGAGCGGCGCTCCGAAAGCAAGTGCTTCCGAATAAACCTGTTGGACGATAACCTGGTGCTGTGGGATGTTTAGCTCGAGGAGCGAGGTAGGTAAGGGGATCGCTGAGGTGCAAGATGTGGTCAAGCCTCAGTCCTTGCAACTTGCCAACAGTTTCAAGATTCTTGAAAGGTGAAAGGGCAGGGGCAGCGGGTTGGTTGAGTAAACCGACTGAGTGACCAGGAATGTCATGGGAGTAAGGGTTAGGATTAAGGGCCACTCTGAGGCCAAGAGTGAGAGTCGAGAGGGCTGCTCAGTGTTCGGCCGTCTATTTCTGGCTGAAGAGCAATTTGCAGAGGGAGAGCGGGCTCCTGTGTATATGGTATCCGTCGGGACCAATGATACGGACAGGACCAAGAGAAAAGGACCAGGGCCAAGAGATTTGGGCGGCACTGCTGCCTCACAGCACCAGAGACCCCGGTTCAATTCCTGCCTCAGGCGTGGAGTGTGGAGTTTGCACGTTCTCCCCGTGTCTGCGTGGGTACCCTCCGGGTGCTCCGGTTTCCTCCCACAGTCCAAAGATGTGCAGGTCAGGTGAATTGGCCATGCTAAATTGCCCGTAGTGTTAGGTAAGGGGTAAATGTCGGGGTCTGGGTGGGTTGCGCTTCGGCGGGTCGGTGTGGACTTGTTGGGCCGAAGGGCCTGTTTCCACACTGTCAGTAATCTAATCAAAAAAAAAGAGTTCCGCTCGGGAAGTTTAAGCACTCGGAAGTGGAATTATTTCTGGTGTGCTAGTACAAAAGGGTATGCTGGTATAAGTCACAAAATGGTAGCGTGCGGATATAGCAGATGTTTAGGAATTGCAGAAGTAATGGAATATCAAAGAATAGATGTTTTGCAGCAGTTGTACAGAGCATTCGGGAGACCACATCTCGAGTACTGTGTTCTGCGCTCACAATACGGGCAGTAGTATATTTTTTACCCAATTGCTTTTTAAGATGGCTGTCTTCAATATACAAGCTTCCTTGGTTGATTGTCAGGCAGGGGGCTGGGGGAACACAGCAAGGCAGGCAGCATCAGGAGGGACAGGCAGGAGGCTGGGGGAACACAGCAAGGCAGGCAGCATCAGGAGGGACAGGCAGGAGGCTGGGGGAACACAGCAAGGCAGGCAGCATCAGGAGGGACAGGCAGGAGGCTGGGGGAACACAGCAAGGCAGGCAGCATCAGGAGGAACAGGCAGGGGACTGGGGGAACACAGCAAGGCAGGCAGCATCAGGAGGGACAGGCAGGGGGCTGGGGGAACACAGCAAGGCAGGCAGCATCAGGAGGGACAGGCAGGAGGCTGGGGGAACACAGCAAGGCAGGCAGCATCAGGAGGGACAGGCAGGAGGCTGGGGGAACACAGCAAGGCAGGCAGCATCAGGAGGGACAGGCAGGGGGCTGGGGGAACACAGCAAGGCAGGCAGCATCAGGAGGGACAGGCAGGAGGCTGGGGGAACACAGCAAGGCAGGCAGCATCAGGAGGGACAGGCAGGGGGCTGGGGGAACACAGCACGCCAGACATCATCAGGAGGGACAGGCAGGGGGCTGGGGGAACACAGCACGCCAGACATCATCAGGAGGGACAGGCAGGGGGCTGGGGGAACACAGCAAGGCAGGCAGCATCAGGAGGGACAGGCAGGAGGCTGGGGGAACACAGCAAGGCAGGCAGCATCAGGAGGGACAGGCAGGGGGCTGGGGGAACACAGCAAGGCAGGCAGCATCAGGAGGGACAGGCAGGAGGCTGGGGGAACACAACAAGGCAGGCTGCATTGGGAGGGACAGGCAGGAGGTTGGGGAAACACAGCAAGGCAGGCAGCATCAGGAGGGACAGGCAGGAGGCTGGGGGAACACAGCAAGGCAGGCAGCATCAGGAGGGACAGGCAGGGGGCTGGGGGAACACAGCAAGGCAGGCAGCATCAGGAGGGACAGGCAGGAGGCTGGGGGAACACAGCAAGGCAGGCAGCATCAGGAGGGACAGGCAGGGGGCTGGGGGAACACAGCACGCCAGACATCATCAGGAGGGACAGGCAGGGGGCTGGGGGAACACAGCACGCCAGACATCATCAGGAGGGACAGGCAGGGGGCTGGGGGAACACAGCAAGGCAGGCAGCATCAGGAGGGACAGGCAGGAGGCTGGGGGAACACAGCAAGGCAGGCAGCATCAGGAGGGACAGGCAGGGGGCTGGGGGAACACAGCAAGGCAGGCAGCATCAGGAGGGACAGGCAGGAGGCTGGGGGAACACAACAAGGCAGGCTGCATTGGGAGGGACAGGCAGGAGGTTGGGGAAACACAGCAAGGCAGGCAGCATCAGGAGGGACAGGCAGGAGGCTGGGGGAACACAGCAAGGCAGGCAGCATCAGGAGGGACAGGCAGGAGGCTGGGGGAACACAGCAAGGCAGGCAGCATCAGGAGGGACAGGCAGGAGGCTGGGGGAACACAGCAAGGCAGGCAGCATCAGGAGGAACAGGCAGGAGGGTGGGGGAACACAGCAAGGTAGGCAGCATCAGGAGGGACAGGCAGGAGGCTGGGGGAACACAGCAAGGCAGGCAGCATCAGGAGGGACAGGCAGGAGGCTGGGGGAACACAGCAAGGCAGGCAGCATCAGGAGGGACAGGCAGGAGGCTGGGGGAACACAGCAAGGCAGGCAGCATCAGGAGGGACAGGCAGGGGGCTGGGGGAACACAGCAAGGCAGGCAGCATCAGGAGGGACAGGCAGGGGGCTGGGGGAACACAACAAGGCAGGCTGCATTGGGAGGGACAGGCAGGAGGTTGGGGAAACACAGCAAGGCAGGCAGCATCAGGAGGGACAGGCAGGAGGCTGGGAGAACACAGCAAGGCAGGCAGCATCAGGAGGGACAGGCAGGGGGCTGGGGGAACACAGCAAGGCAGGCAGCATCAGGAGGGACAGGCAGGAGGCTGGGGGAACACAGCAAGGCAGGCAGCATCAGGAGGTGGGGAAGTCGACGTTTCAGGTGTAACCCTTCCTCAGGACTGGGGGTGGGTGGGTGGGGCAGCTGCAAATAAAAGGGGGAGGCGGGGGGGGGGGGGCAGGGTGGTGAAGTGGGGATAGGTGAAGACAGGTAGAGGGTCCGTCCCGGTTGGTCAATGGGAGGAATGAATCTGGCTGGTAGCTGGAAGGAAGGGGCGGTCAGAGAGATGGAAGGGAGGGGGAGGGGCTGGGAACGGAGTTGGGGGATGGGGAGGGAGGTGGTTTGAAATCGGGAAACTCAACGTTGAGTCCTCCAGGCTGTAGGCCGCCCTGGCGGGTTATGAGGAGTTGTTCCTCCAATTTACGGTTCGGTTCGTTGTGGCAATGGAGGAGGCCGAGGATGGTCTTGTCGGAAAGGGAGTGGGAAAAGGGGAATTAAAATGGGCGGGAGCTGGGAGGTCTCGGCTAACTGTGGCACACTAGGAATATCCGACAGATCAATCCGAACAACCCTCTTACTCCAACTAACAAAACCAAATTTGCACGCATGATTTGTAGCAGTGAGTGACCCAAATTATTCCCTCGACATCCAATAATTCTCCAGAAGCAACAGCCATTGGGTGTTCTCATCAGTGTCTGCATATGCATGGCGAACATAGTCGTTCAATGATGCTGCTCTTGGTAATGGTCGGGTTGTTGGCTGCGTCTTGGCCTTCTCCTACAAATTGCATTCCCACGCCATTCGCTGTTGCCATGGTACCTGTAGTGGTTGGGTTACTGTGGGCCTCTGGGTGAGATGGCTGACCCATGGGCTGTAGAGATAGTGTGTTCACATCGTCCTAGTCAGCCACCTGTAGCTTAGGAGCAGCTCCCCACCTTCGCGATGATGTACCTGATCATTCACTGGATATGATCAACGCAATAATTGCTCTCTGCCGATCCCAAGTTGCCACTTGGCTCTTATGAGCACCATTTGTAACCTGACCGACTCTCTAATGCTCAACTCTGGCAACAGGGTTTCTTGGTAAAATGAAAGTTAGCTTTCCGCTGTTTCATGTTGATGTTACCGCTCTGAAAGAACTCCGCAGAGGCCCGTATCCTGTCCCCATGTCGCCCTTTATTGATACGTGGAGAAAGTGAGGTCTGCAGATGCTGGAGATCAGAGCTGAAAATGTGTTGCTGGAAAAGCGCAGCAGGTCAGGCAGCATCCAAGGAACAGGAGATTCGACGTTTCGGGCCAGAGCCCTTCTTCAGGAAGTTCCTGAAGAAGGGCTTATGCCCGAAACGTCGAATGTCCTGTTCCTTTATTGATACGTGCCTAGTACATGGACTCTGACCAGCCCAGCTCAGAGTCAGTCCCTCAATCCTCCTGTTTCTGTCAGTCAGGGCTCCCTGATTGTCCTCAGGTGAACATCCCCATTCAGGGATCTTACACTCAATGAGATTCACCCGACCAACGCTCATTCCAACGCTCCCACAGTGGAAGTGTAAGGTTGGGTGGAGTGTGACCCTTCTCCTGGCCTACTCTCTGTGCCATCTAGTCAATGTTTCTCCTCACTTGGCGATTGTTCTGTCTGCATCCATGCTGGATTGGCTTGATGGCTTTATGACTCCTTCAGGTGACTGTCACTATTGCTGTTGCCTGTCCATCTGACCCGAGGACAGGGTGGAGATGCTGTGCTGAGTTGCCCCCAATCCTTCATGAAGCAGTTGAAGGCTTAATTCCTGAGCCAAGGACGATTATTGCTCGCCGCAATGTGGACCGTTCCATGAAGGTGGAAGCGCGCATTCGGCAATCTCAGCAGATTAGATGAGATTCCCGACAGTGTGGGAAACAGGCCCTTCGGCCCCACATCCACACCGACCCTCCGAAGAGCAACCCACCCAGACCCACATTTACCCCTGACTAATGCACCTAACACTATGGGCGGTTTAGCACGGCCAATCCACCCTGACCTGCACATCTTTGGAAATCCACACAGACACGGAGAGAACGTGCAAACTCCACACAGACAGTCACCTGAGGCTGGAATCGAACCTGGGTCCCTGGCGCTGTGAGGCAGCAGTGAGCCGCCGGTGTCCCAAATGATTCCGTTCCTTGCGGTGAATAGACATCTTTCCCACGCTGGACATATTTTCGTGACCTCGTCCACGATATTAGTATCGTAGTGTGTGATTATTCTGCCCATGTGGGCCTGGAGTAACTAGCAGCATAATGTAAGATTGGAATTGTTCTGCCAGGAATATGTTCTACCACGTCAATTGTTTTCCTGAGAGTAAGTTTCACCTCCCTTTGTCGCTGTGCTCTCATGAGAGGATCCCTTATATCCTAATCCAATCTGGTCTTTAAATAGATTGTCTTGTAATTCTCCCAATTCACAGGGTTCTGCAAGCTGAGTTAATGAAGCCACATATGAATCAATGGATTTCTTTACATCTGGAGCCCTGGTATTGAACACACACGGTTCATAAGTTGCATTCACTTACAGGTTGAAGCACGCTATTAAGGCTTTCAAAACTCCTTCTCCTTTTTCCCAGAGGGATGACGCTTTGAAACAGTCTCTCTCCAACAGTCATTGGAGTGTGGCCATTATGAACTGCTCTGGCTTGTTAACAGATCCGTCACAATCCCGACGTTTCGTTATTTGATGAAGCGATTATCCGCAAGGACGCGGGCGGGAAGTATTTCGTTCGGTTAATTGAATTCCGGAAATTCGAATGCAGGATAACATAGTTGAGCCGAGCATCGGGCCCTTGCGATCTTGTCGGATAATCAGGATAATCGAGGGTCCTCTGTATCTCCCATCATTTCAGGCAGAGCTTGGAGTTATATCCATCATGTCTTACCCAACATTTTAGCAGTGGCCTTGTATTTGGTTCTTTTTCAGTTCCCTTGAATTGGGTGTAGCTGTTTCCACAGTTCTAAACATTCCTGTATCTCTCTCTGTCAGTTGCTGTGATTTTTTTTCTCTCTGTAGCTCTTCAACAATTAATATCAGTTCCACCTCTGACATCTAGCTCTGGGCTCACAAGCCAGCAGTCTGATCTGTACTCTGACTTTTATTGAAACGTTTCACAAGATGGCTGCCTCCAATGTGTGCCTCAGACAGGAGATCGCATGGGCATGGCAGACCAGGATGGAAGTTTGTACACCATTGTGTTCTTTTGGTCTTAAAAGAATGACACGATTGCATTCGGAGCAGTTCAAAGGTCGTTTCCTCAACTGATTCCTCGGATGAGTGAGTTAGATTCTGAGGAAAGGTTTCACAGGTTGGGTCTGATTGGAAACAGGAAGACCAGGTGATCTTACTGAAACATATACGATTCTGAGGGATCTCAATAGGGCAGTTGCTGAAAGGATGTTTTCCCTGGATGTAGGTTTCTTGTTGAGCTGGAAGGTTCATTTCCAGACGTTTCATCACCATACACGGTAACATCTTCGGTGGGCCTCAGGCGAAGCACTGCTGACAATTCCTGCTTTCTATTTATATCTTTGGGTTGGTGATGTCATTTCCTGTGGTGAAGTCACTTCCTGTTCTTTTCCTCAGAAGGTAGTAGATGGGGTCTAACTCCCTGAGAAAAAGAACAGGAAGTGACTTCACCACAGGAAATAACATCACCAATCCAAAGAAACCCAAGTATATAAACAGAAAGCAGGAATTTTCAGCAGTGCTTCACCTGAGGCCCACTGAAGATGTTACCGTATATGGTGATGAAACGTCTGGAAATGAACCTTCCAGCTCAGTGAGCAAACCTACATCCAAACACTCAACCTGAGCTACACATCTTCTCAAAACCCGCTAAGATGTTTTCCCTCTTATGAGAGACAAGAAACAGGGGAGACGTAGATACATAGAAACATAGAAAATACAAGCAAAAGATGGTGGTTCGACCCATCAGTATTCCATTCAATATGACCATGGCTTACAGGGATTGGTCTGTTGCTAACTATCTATTTCTTTCTTAAATATAGTCAGCGACTTGGCCTACTCAGCCTTCTGTAGTACAGAATTCCACAGGCTCATCACTGCTTCACATTTTAGCTTTGTTTTGTTTACTACTTTGTACCTGAGCTTTTTGTACTGAGGTATCTTTGTGCCTGAGATGGTGCCTTGTGTAACGACATGAGACATTTTTCACCCTACTTGAGTGCGCATGACAATAAAATCTGTGATTGAAGAAATTTCTCCTAATCTCAGTCCAAAATGGCCGACAAAAGTCCTGAGACCGTGTCCCTTTGTTCTGGAACCCCAACCAGGGGAAACATCACTCCAGCATCCAGTCCGTCTCTCTTTTTTTCAAGGTGATTCGGAAATGACACACGGTGAACTCGTTTTCCCTGTTGAAGTGGGCAACCTCATTGTATTGCATGTGCCATGCATTTCCTCACTCACTTGACTTGTCTTGAAGTCACTTTACATCCTCCTCACTAACCACAATCCCACCCAGTTTTGTATCGTCAGCAAATTTGGAAATATCGTTTCTTCATGCAGATTGTTGATATGTTGAGGGAGTAGCTGGGGCCAAACATGATAAGAAACATCCCATTGAAGATGGTGTCACACAGCTGGTCCCTTTTCTTTTCGAAAAGCTGTTCCTTTTCTCAAGGATACCGTGTCCTTCATTTTATTTTCCCGGATGGGTCTTAAAAAGCCCCTGGCTCCGACCAGACTGGTTTGGTGCAGAGATGAAAAGGACTTTGAGAGACCTTTTGTTTATATGTAAACAGATGAGACTTCAGGCCAAAGTGGTCATGGTTTAGAAGTGACCGGTATAAAGAAAGGGGAGAGGTCAGCTCTCTGGATTAGATTCCCTACAGTGTGGAAACAGGCCATTCAGCCCAACAAATCCACACCAACCCCTCCAAAGAATAACCCACCCAGACCCATTTCCCTCTGACTAACACACCTAATACTATGGGCAATGTAGCATGGCCAATCCAGCTGACCTGCACATCTTTGGACTGAGGAAACGGGAGCACCCAGAGGAAACCCACCCGGGCGCGGGGAGGATGTGCAAACTCCACACAGACAGTTACCCAAGGCTGGAATCGATTCCAGATCCCTGGTGCTATGAGGCTGCAGTGTTAACCACTGAGCCACCATGCTGCTCTAGCTGAGCAGTTCAGTTCAGGACGAGTTAGGCGTTCAGCTGTGTGAAAACAAGCTGCTAAAGTCTCTCTCTCCTTCTGCCCTTCTAACTTCACCCTGTAAGCATTTGTTCCATTATTACAGTGTTTTAAGGGGGTTTGATTATTAGGGTTGTTGTGCACATTCAGAACACCATAACTAAGTCTAGTTTGGATAGACTGAGTTCTGTAGGGGTTCTTTATTCTGTACTTTGTGATTCATTGTGCAATTTTGTGAATAAAGTTTTGCCTATTTTAAAACGCTCACTCACTCCGGGTAATTTTCACTGTACACTTACTGATACAAATGGCAAAGTTATGGTCTGCGCTGCCTGCTTAAGAGTGTTTTGAGTGGTCTGGCCTAGTCCATAACAATGGAAGTTGAAGAGAACTCTTTTCTCTCAGAGAGTCATGTGTCTATGAAACTCTCTCCCTTGGAGAACAGTGGAGACAGAGTCATCGGGCATTTTCATGGCTGTCATAGACAGATAAATTCTTGATTAGAGTGGTGCTGGAAAAGCACAGCAGGTCAGGCAGCATCCGAGGAGCAGGAAAATCAACGTTCCGGGCAAAAGCCCTTCATCAGGAATGAAGGGCTTTTGCCTGAAACGTCAATTTCCCTGCTCCTCGGATGCTGCCTGACCTGCTGTGCTTTTCCAGCGCCCACTCTAATCTCCAGCAACTGCAGGCCTCACTTTTGCCATCGATAGATTCTTGACTAACGAGGGAGTGAAAGGATAGCGGGTTCAGGGGCAAAGTAGATTTGAGACCATAATCAAATCAGCTGAGGCGCAGCAGTGCCTAAAGGCCGAATGGTTTATTCCTGCCCTTCATTTGTATGTTCAAAAATTTGCATGTTCACTCAGCCCCCTGCACCTCTTGGTTTCTTTCGGGTGCCCAACAGTTTGGTCATCCATCCTCATATCTTCGGGGACGGTGTTAAACTCTGAGAGCCATTCGCTGTAAAGTGCCTCAGGGTGGTTTTGCTACGTTAAAGACATGTTATCAATGCAAGTTGCTGTTGAACACAACGTTGTACCCTTCCACGTTGGGGAGGTGATGGCCTGAGTGGTATTATCGCTGGGCTGTTAATCCAGAGATCCAGGTTTGAATCCTGCCATGGCGGATGATGGAATTCGAATTCAATTTTTTTTTGTTCTTTTTTATTAATCACACTTCTGTTTTTTTTTTGCTCTTTTTCCTCACCCCCACACTACCTGACTAACTGCGGTAGTGCTTATTTTTTTCCCCAGCACCCATGGTGTGTGTGTGTGTGTGTGTGTGTGTGTGTGCAAGTGCGAGACGCAGTGAGAGACACAAAGTGCACAAATCTTTATTTAATTTGAATTCAATTTTTTTTTAAAAAAATCGCCAATTAAGAGTCGAATGTGAAGCCATTGCTGATGGCCAGGAAATCCCGCCTGGATCAATAATGATCCTTTAGGGAAGGAATCTGCCTTCCTGAGCTGGTCGGGCCTACACGTGACTCCAGACCCACAGCAATGGGGTTGACCGCCCTCTGGGCAATTAGGGATGGGTATTTGATGCCAGCGGTGCCCACATCCTGAAAATGAATTTTAAAAAAAAACACCACTGTGTATCACAGATGATTTCCTCAGCATCCTTTGAGAACAAATCAAAAGGCTTGCAATGTCCTTTGGTTGCATCTTGCTGTTAATATGTGCGTTTGATCTATGTTTCCTGATAACACGAGAAAAGGTGGTCAGGTGGAACTACTGAACCCGGCAGAGCGAGGGAGCAGAAATATCACTCATTCTGCGACTCAAGGATTCTAATGATATGTTTAACAAGAAACTCAGTCGTTGTGAAAGACATATATTATGAATAAAAGCACAGAAAAACGGAATGGTTTGACGTCCTAACACTTCCTTAACAACTTGTGTTTGTTACATTTGCAGTCATCTTGTTCCATGAAGGAAAATCAATGAGTGCGCCTTTGATGGCAACTACATTAAGAGTAATTTACTGCATGGCACTAATTAAGCAAGCATGTTGTGTAACTCAAAGCTTATTAGAGTGGTTCCTGGAAAGAAGTAACATTCTGACACACGTTTATTTAAGTTGCCATGGGCAACTGAGCCATTGACATGCTCCAATTTTGTTTTTCTTGCATCACACATGCTCCTGCTGCTATAAGTGTGGGGGGCAGTCATGACCTTCTGAAGAACTGCCTGCATGAGCCAATTCCACTGGTGGCCAGCAGATGGAACCATACAGATTGAACGCAATGCTTTTTTTGGCCCTCCTGAGGCGACTCAAGGCAGATCACTTTACCATCAACCGGACGATCAATAGGAGTCCTAGCTGTGAAGACTGAATGTCAGGTGGGGAATGGGGGCTTGAGTTACATTCGCCCTATGACTTGAATTTGAAACCTCTGGTTGGAAGTCAAATACTCAGGTTAGGTTCGCAGACGATCCGCAGATCAATGTGATTAGAGACCAATTCAGAAACCTGGCACTGGTTACACATGGAAGGTCAGGCCACTGGTGCCTTCAGTTATAGAGTGTGCCGCTATGATAGTCCAGCTGACAGCTTTCCCTCTCGTATCTGTATCCAATAGTCCTCAATCTCACAGAAAGCACTGCACAATCTTAACTTGCTCACACAGTACTGTAATGGCTCACACACAATATTGTACGTTCCTCAATCTCTTGTCCAGTCCTAATCTCACAAACCGTGCTGTCTTCTCCCGAATGTCACGGACACAGCGCTGCCTACTATTGAGTTTCAAGCGTAGAATGCTGTCTGCTCCTGACCAGTATACATACCCTCCTGCCTTTCACACTAACAGGATTGGATGCCCCTCACACACACAGTGCAATATTCTTTCGAATTTCACACACAAACAGACAGACACACACAGATTACACAGGATAACAGCTCTGTCAGGGTTAATGCTGGAGACTACACCAAGCTCTGTCCAATGACAGAAAGACACATAGGAAAAGGCAAAATACCTCAAAGATAACAGACCTGTTATACTAGGCCGACAAACAGCCTTTGTGGCAATGTATAACTTACTGATGTACTTAGCTCTTAATTGTTACCATGTCATATACCACATCTTGTTTAAGACAAGTGGCACTCCTTATTAAGGCTCTCTTATGATTTTCTTCTGCCACTGTAAACCCAAGTAGGCCCTTTGAGTCATAATGGGGACAGTGGGAGCAAACACAACGAGGTAGTGGCTGACATCACAGCACCTACAACGTGGCAGCGGGGGTGGACAGCATCACTGAATACCAAGAGGTAACTACAATGTGAATTCCAGTGGATTCAAGAGCAGAGAGTTCCAGTTAACGCAGGATCAGTGCTGAAACATATACAGCTTTTGGGGTGGCATGGTGGCTCAGTGGTTAGCGCTGCTCCCTCACGGCACCAGGGGCCAGGCTTCGACTCCAGCCTCGGGCAACTGTCTGCATCGGGTTTGCACATTCTCCCCGTGTCTGCGTGGGTTTCCTCCCACAGTCCGAAGATGTGTAGGTTAGGGTGGATTGGCCATGGGGAATTGTGCAGACGAGGTGGACGAGCCATGGGAAGTGCAGGGTTACAGGAATGGGGTGAGTCTGAGCAAGATGCTCTTTGGAGGGTAAGTGTGGACTTGATAGTCTGCTCCCACACTGTAGGGATTCTGAGAGAATTGCAAAGGCTTTAACATTTTAAGAACGATCCATGAGAGAATGTCGACAGCAGCGGCAACTGAAGGGTTAAACAGCTTGCAAACAAAGTCATGGAATGATCAACAAGGGAGAGGCAAGCGTTTAATAGTGAAGACCTTTACTGCAGACCTGGAAGGAGAAGCGCAGAAGTGAGTGTGAGCTCAAAAATAGTCAAACCTAGCATGAGGAAGTGAGGATCTGTGCGAGCTGTTCCAATTAGAGGGTTCAGCTCGGAAGAGAACAGGCATGGGGCCCCAGGGAAAAGTTAAGAAATTCCTAGTGGGCAAGGGGAAAGCTTGAACCTAATGGCGCTGAGTAAGTTAGAAGGCAAATGGGAGTACGTACAGCTCACAATGAGTATTACTGCCAGAGTGTGTGGGCACCAAAAGGCACGGCTACAGAAGGGAAATCACAGGCCGCAGAAGTAATTTGACCAGACATTGCAGCATCTGGAATGTCAGAATTTATTTTAAAATCTTTTCAAAAGCTTTAAAGTAAGAATAGAAGATGGAAGGAGCAAAGAGAATTCGCTGCGACTGTGTGGAACGCTGGTGAAATCGTGCTTTGAGGATTGTGGTGTTCGGAAGAATGTCAGCCAGGAGGAAGTGAGGGCGGCAGATGCTGGAGGTCAGAGTCGGAGCGGGTGGCGCTGGAAAAGCACAGCAGCATCCGAGTCTGGACGAAGTGGGGGAATTGGAAGGAGAAATTGTCGCGGGCGGGGACCAGTTCAGCCAAACGGCTGAGAGCGTCTGTGGAAGGGTACTAGTTGGGTCAGCGTGAGAGGAAGAAATGGAGGGCTTGGAGGCCTTTGTCATGGTGGATGGATGTGTCCAGGGACTGGATGTCCAGGGTGAAGATGAGGCACTGGGAGCCAGGGAAACGAAAGTCATGGTGGTGTCCCGAACTGCCTGACCGGCTGTGCTTTTCCAGCACCACACTCTTCGGTTCGGATGAATACACTTGTCTTAAAGGGGAGCTTCACCAAACTCATTCCTAGGATTGTGAGACCGTCATAGGAGGAGAACTTGCAGCGAGTGGGCCTATATTCTCTGAAATTCGACAAAAAAAATGGAAGACAATCTCATTGAAGCTTACAAAATTCTTAAAAGGGGAGATTGACAAAGGGGTGTTGCTCCTGGCTCGGGGTGGGGGTGTCTAGAACTAGAGGATACAGTCGCAAGTTAAAAGGCGAGTCACTTAGGACAGCAATGTCTTCACTCAGAGTGTGATGAATCTTTAGAAGTTTCAACTATGGAAGCTTAATCATTAAGTATGTTCAATACAGGCATTGACAGATATCTAGTTACTAATGAGATCAATGGATATGGCGATAGTATCGTATTATGTGTTATGGACCAAACCAAACCCCCTCAAAATATTTTAAGAAGGTAGCCCACACCCTAACCTGTTCTTATTATCAAGGCAAATGCAAAGGGTCTGTTCCAGATGCAATGCAACTGATCAAACTACTCAACGTTAAGCGAGACATACTCTATTTAAACACTGTTGTTAAAATACAACCAAAGAAAGAAAAACTTAGAACAACTTAACTCTATTGGAAAACTTAACAGAATAATAGATACAGTAACTAATTACTAATTAACTGTCCAATACAGTAACATCCCATAAACAACAGCCCCTTGGCACAAAGGCAAATTCAGATACAGATTCTCACATGCGGTTCTCCAATCCAGGAGGAAAATAGCATCAAGAGAAAATTCAGAGCAAGTAGCAGCTAGGAGACATTCACTGAAGCTTCCAACTCTGTTGAGAACCCAAGAACTTATGCTTAAAGCTCAACCTAAAAACTAAAAACAAACTGAGAAGGCCTGGTCTGTGAGAGTAGGCCGCACCCAACCTGCTTCATTGTTCCAATTTTAATTTTAAAAACCCCAAGCTGTTTACTCAAGGGGACTTCAGTTGTGGTAGCTCCACCTTACAACCTCTCTTCCAAATAAAAACCAAGACAAAACGACCTCTTGAAAGCCACGGCATTGTCGGATAGGACATTGAGGTAGATGATCAGCTATGGTCTGGAATGACACAGAAGGGTCAATAGACTGAATAGCTTACTCCTGCTCCCCTGTTCCTAAGAATAAGCAAGCAAATGAGGAAGAAATGGCAAGAAAAATAATATTTCCAGGCAGATTTAATTTCAGAGATGGGACAAATGGATTGTAGGATTGAACATCTTGGAGAAAACAGTTCTTTAGATACTGAAGTGCTTCCAAGCTAGACATTAAATCAGAGGTTGAACAAATGTATTCAACAGGACTTCCAGCTGGTAATGTTTTAAGCTGTGAAGGTAAAAATAAATGCACAGATCTTTCTGATGAAGTTCGACAAGCTTTTGACAATTACGTTAACCTGAGAACAAATAGTATTCTTGGAAGAGCAGCAATTAACAGAGGAATTCAACATCGAGAGGAATTCAGAGATAAGTTCATTAACGATCTCAGTAGATCAGTGGAAAACTATGAGCTTTGAAATCAGAATTTATAAGAGACAGCATTGTTCAAATTAGTAATGAGTTTTTGTCAGGTTTATGCCAGCTCCGAGAAGATTGATTTTGGAGAAGGCAACTGACACTGCGCTGGAATGAAAAAAAAAACCAGGAAGGATCAGAGATATCCTCAAAGGAGAGCAACAGAATCCATTCAGGCTGCAGTGTGTAAAACCCCTAAAGAGACACATGACAAGCCAACACAAAGACTCAGTCAGATATCAGATACAAAGAGTCAGTGTCAGCAATATAGAACAAGCAAACCTCACAGGCACAACCAGTGTCCAGCTGCTAAAAAAAAGGCTATAATCAACTGTTATGAAGATTCATGAGATAATATTGCTGTTTGGAAACTTGGGTTAAAAAATGGTCAGATTTTGATGTGTATTTATATATTGTGTGCGTTAAGAAGGGGAGACATAGTTTTAGTTTTTTTAAATTCTGGGATTGGTGAAGGGCTATTTGGAGATTTGTTCGGGCGCAATTAAATGAGACTTTTCAAAACATTTGGAAGTGAATACCGAATGTTTTAGAAACAAGGTGAGAAGAGATATTTTGGGCTGTTAATTGGCAACATTGTGTGTTAGGGAAGGGAAACACAGTCAGAAACAAGTTCTTCCGAAAGGCAGAACAATCCAGAAGGTCACAGGATGTGCAAGTTTCTTTCAGAGACAGAAGCAGAACGCTGCAAGAGAAGACGGCGTGGTTTCACAACCTGCAAAAGAGTCTGGGCAGAAGAAGAGAAGGTGAGAGTACCTAAATGTCAGTAATAGAAAAGCTAAAATAAAACTGCAGGGTTTGGATCCAATATACCGGCCACTGCAGCGGACAGCTGGAACTGACAACCGGAAGCAGCAGAGACAAACCACTATAAATGCCGGAGGAAAGATCACAGAAGCGCTTCACAGGAGGCTCCCAAGCACTGAGGATGTCACCTAGACAGGGGACGAAACGTCTGCAGCACAAATTCCCAGCTTGGTTAGGGAAAGGCAGAACATTTTAGGATCTCAAAGAGAACTTAACTATTTTCCTAGGTCTAGTAAAAAGTGAGGTCTGCAGATGCTGGAGATCAGAGCTGAAAATGTGTTGCTGGTTAAAGCGCAGCAGGTCAGGCAGCATCCAAGGAGCAGGAAATTCGACGTTTCGGGCCAGAGCCCTTCATCAGGAATGAGGAGAGTGTGCCAGGCAGGCTAAGATCAAAGGTAGGGAGGAGGGACTTGGGGGAGGGGCGATGGAGATGTGATAGGTGGAAGGAGGTCAAGGTGAGGGTGATAGGCCGGAGTGGGGTGGGGGCGGAGAGGTCAGGAAGAAGATTGCAGGTTAGGAGGGCGGTGCTGAGTTTGAGGGAATCGACTGAGACAAGGTGGGGGGAGGGGAAATGAGGAAACTGGAGAAGTCTGAGTTCATCCCTTGTGGTTGGAGGGTTCCCAGGCGGAAGATGAGGCGCTCTTCCTCCAACCGTCGTGTTGTTATGTTCTGCCGATGGAGGAGTCCAAGGACCTGCATGTCCTCGGTGGAGTGGGAGGGAGAGTTAAAGTGTTGAGCCACGGGGTGATTGGGTTGGTTGTTCCGGGCGTCCCAGAGGTGTTCCCTGAAGCGTTCCGCAAGTAGGCGGCCCGTCTCCCCAATATAGAGGAGGCCACATCGGGTGCAGCAGATGCAATAGATGATGTGTGTGGAGCTTCCTAGACCTTTCCATTTCTATCTCGGGCGACCGACTCAACACTGACATCCACTATAAACCGACTGACTCCCACAGCTACCTGGACTACACCTCCTCCCACCCTGCCCCCTGTAAAAACTCCATCCCATATTCCCAATTCCTTCGTCTCCGCCGCATCTGCTCCCAGGAGGACGAGTTCCAACACCGTACAGCCCAGATGGCCTCCTTCTACAAGGACCACAGATTCCCCCCAGACGTGATCGACGATGCCCTCCACCGCATCTCCTCCACTTCCCGCTCCTCCGCCCTTGAGCCCCGCCTCTCCAACCGCCACCAAGACAGAACCCCACTGGTTCTCACCTACCACCCCACCAACCTCCATATACAGCGTATCATCCGCCGTCATTTCCGCCACCTCCAAACGGACCCCACCACCAGGGATATATATTCCCTCCCCTCCCCTATCAGCGTTCCGCAAAGACCACTCCCTTCGTGACTCCCTCGTCAGGTCCACACCCCCCACCAACCCAACCTCCACTTCCGGCACCTTCCCCTGCAACCACAGGAAATGCAAAACTTGCGCCCACACCTCCTCCCTGACTTCTCTCTAAGGCCCCAAGGGATCCTTCCATATCCGCCACAAATTCACCTGCACCTCCACACACATCATCTATTGCATCCGCTGCACCTGATGTGGCCTCCTCTATATTGGGGAGACGGGCCGCCTACTTGCAGAACGCTTCAGGGAACACCTCTGGGACGCCCGGACCAACCAACCCAACCATCCCGTGGCTCAACACTTTAATTCCTCCTCCCACTCCACCGAGGACATGCAGGTCCTTGGACTCCTCCATCGCCAGAACATAACAACACGACAGTTGGAGGAGGAGCGCCTCATCTTCCGTCTGGGAACCCTCCAACCACAAGGGATGAACTCAGACTTCTCCAGTTTCCCCTCCCCCCACCTTGTCTCAGTCGATTCCCTCGAACTCAGCACCGCCTTCCTAACCTGCAATCTTCTTCCTGACCTCTCCGCCCCCCACCCCACTCCGGCCTATCACCCTCACCTTGACCTCCTTCCACCTACCACATCTCCATCGCCCCTCCCCCAAGTCCCTCCTCCCTACCTTTGATCTTAGCCTGCCTGGCACACTCTCCTCATTCCTGATGAAGGGCTCTGGCCCGAAACGTCGAATCTCCTGTTCCTTGGATGCTGCCTGACCTGCTGCGCTTTAACCAGCAACACATTTTCAGCTCTTTTCCTAGGTCTCCAAACTGTCCTTGTGGCAAAGTCTAACTTACTAGTGAACCTGATGACTATCAGGAAATGAACTTTATCGTTCTTTTTGGGCTCATGTGCCGACACGCTGATTCTCCTGCTCCTCGGATGCTGCCTGACTGGCTGTGCTTTTCCAGCACCACATGTTTCGACTCTGGAGTCCTCACTTACTCCTAGTCACAATCAACTTGATCTTGTTCAATGACAAGAACGTCCTCTCATTAAGACTCATTCGTAGGTTTCCTCGACGACGGTAAACCAATCCGGTGAGAGATCAAATCAAGGAGAGGAGGTAGTGACAGCACACAACTCAATCCCAGCACCACAGCACCTCCAACTCAGCACGGGAGACTCCTGAATTTGACATGCCCAATTCCGAAATGTGCTGTATACTCCTGAATCTTCCACGCAGTGTTATCCAGTGGTGTCCCTCAGGGATCAGTGTTGGGACCGCAATTAGTCACCATGTACAGAGATAATTTGGGAGTTGGGAACCACGTGTAGTGTGTCAAAGTTTGCAGATGAGACTAAAATAAGTGGCAGAGCAAAATATGGGAAACTTTGCAGAGGAACGGTGATACTTTGAGTGAATGGGCAGAGGTCTGGCAGATGGAATACAATGTTAATAAATGTAAAATCGTCCATTTTGGGAGGAATAACAGTAAAAAGGATTTTTACTTGAATGGTAAAAAGTTACAGCAGGCTACTACGCAGAGGGACCTGGGTGTCCTTGTACATGAATCAGAGAGTTGGTCTGCAGGTACAACAAGGAATTAGGAAGGCAAATGGAATTTTGTCCTTCATTGCGACAGGGATTGATTTTAAAAACAGAGGGAGGTTATGTTGTAGCTGGATAGCGTGCTGGTGAGTCCACACCTGGAGTACTGTGTGCAGTTCTGGTCTCCTTACTTGAGAAAGGATGTCCTGGCACTGGAGGGGGTGTAGAGGAGGTTCTCTAGGTCGATTCCGGAGTTGAGGGGGTTGGCTCATGAGGAGGGACTGAGTAGATTGAGATTGTATTAATTGGAATTCATAAGAATGAGGGGCGTATTTTATGGAAATCAAGAGAATTAGATAAGATAGAAGTAGCGAGGATGTTTCCACTGATGGGTGAAACTAGGACAAGAGGACATAGCCTCAAGATAAGGGGGAGCAGATTTCGGACTGAATTGAGAAGGAACTCCTTCACCGAGAGGGTTGTTAATCTATGGAATTCCTTGCCCAGTGAAGTAGTTGATGCTACTTGAGGAAACGTTTTTAAAGCTAACATGGAAACATCCTTGAACAGAAAAGGCCTACTCCTGCTCCTTATTCTTATGTTCTGATCTACTCTGGAATCATTGACACACACACTGCTGTCTACTCGCGAAACGTACACAAACAGTGCTGTCTACTCCTGACTCATTCACACACACAGTGCTGTCTTCTCCTGAATCATTCACACACAGAGTGATGTCTACTTCTGAATCATTCACGCACACAGTGCTGTCTACTCCCGAATCATTCACACATACAGTGCTGTCTACTCCTGAATCATTCACAGACACAGTGCTGTCTACTCCTGAATCATTCACACACACAGTGCTGTCTACTCCTGTATCATTCACACACAGAGTGATGTCTACTCCTGAATCATTCACACACACATTGTGCTGCCTACTCCGGAATCATTCACACTCAGTGCTGTCAACTCCGGTATCATTCACACACACAGTGCTGTCTACTTCCGAATCATTCACACACGTAGTGCTGTCTACTCCCGAATCGAACACACACAGTGCTGTCTACTCCTGACTCGTTCACACACACAGTGCTGTCTACTCCTGAACCATTCACACACACAGTGCTGTCTACTCCTGAATCATTCACACACACAGTGCTGTCTACTCGTGAATCATTCACACACACAGTGCTGTCTACTCCTGAATTATTCACACACACAGTGCTGTCTACTCCTGAATCATTCACACACACAGTGCTGTCTACTCCTGAATCATTTTCACACACGCAGTGCTGTCTACTCCTGAATCATTCACATGCACAGTGCAGTCTACTCCTGACTCATTCACACACCTAGTGCTGTCTACTCCTGAATCATTCACACACACAGTGCTGTCTACTCCTGACTCATTCACACACATAGTGCTGTCTACTCCTGTATCATTCACACACACAGTGCTGTCTACTCCTGAATCATTCACACACACAGTGCTGTCTACCCCTGAATCATTCACACACACAGTGCTGTCTACTCCTGAATCATTCACACACACAGTGCTGTCTCCTCCTGAATCATTCACACACACAGAGCTGTCTACTCCTGAATCATTCACGCACACAAAGCTGCCTACTCCTGACTCATTCACACACGTAGTGCTGTCTACTCTCGAATCGAACACACACAGTGCTGTCTACTCCTGTATCATTCACACACATAGTGCTGTCTACTCCTGACTCATTCACACACACAGTGCTGTCTACTCCTGTATCATTCACACACAGAGTGATGTCTACTCCTGAATCATTCACACACATAGTGCTGTCTACTCCTGAATCATTCGCACACACAGTGCTGTCTGCTCCTGACTCATTCACACACGTAGTGCTGTCTACTCTCGAATCGAACACACACAGTGCTGTCTACTCCTGAATCATTCACACACACTGTGCTGTCTACTCCTGAATCATTCACACACACAGTCCTGTCTTCCCCTGAATCATTCACACACAGAGTGATGTCTACTCCCGAATCATTCACACACACAGTGCTGTCTACTCCTTAATCATTCGCACACACAGTGCTGTCTATTCCTGACTCTTTCACACACGTAGTGCTGTCTACTCTCGAATCGAACACACAAAGAGCTGTCTACTCCTGAATCATTCACACACACTGTGCTGTCTACTCCTGAATCATTCACACACACAATGCTGTCTACTACTGAATCATTCACACACACAGTGCTGTCTACTCCTGAATCTTTCACACACACAGTGCTGTCTCCACCTGAATCATTCACACACTCAGTGCTGTCTACCTCTGAATCATTTGCACACACAGTGCTGTCTACTCCTGAATCATTCACACACACAGTGCTGTCTACTCCTGAATCATTCACACACACAGTGCTGTCTACTCCTGAATCATTTTCACACACGCAGTGCTGTCTCCTCCTGAATCATTCACACACACACAGTGCTGTCTACTACTGAATAGTTCTAACACACTGTGCTGTCTACTCCTGAATCATTCACACAGAGTGTGCTGTCTACTCCCGAATCGAACACACACAGTGCTGTCTACTCCTGACTCATTCACACACACAGTGCTGTCTACTCCTGAATCATTCACACACACAGTGTTGCCTACTCCTGAATCATTCACACACACTGCTGTCTACTCCTGGATCATTCACACACACAGTGCTGCCTACTCCTGAATCATGCACACACACAGTGCTATCTACTTATATATCATTCACACACACAGTGCTGTCTTCTCCTGAATCATTCACACACAGAGTGATGTCTACTTCTGAATCATTCACGCACACAGTGCTGTCTACTCCCGAATCATTCACACATACAGTGCTGTCTACTCCTGAATCATTCACAGACACAGTGCTGTCTACTCCTGAATCATTCACACACACAGTGCTGTCTACTCCTGTATCATTCACACACAGAGTGATGTCTACTCCTGAATCATTCACACACACATTGTGCTGCCTACTCCGGAATCATTCACACTCAGTGCTGTCAACTCCGGTATCATTCACACACACAGTGCTGTCTACTTCTGAATCATTCACACACGTAGTGCTGTCTACTCCCGAATCGAACACACACAGTGCTGTCTACTCCTGACTCGTTCACACACACAGTGCTGTCTACTCCTGAACCATTCACACACACAGTGCTGTCTACTCCTGAATCATTCACACACACAGTGCTGTCTACTCCTGAATCATTCACACACATAGTTCTGTCTACTCCCGAATCGTACACACACAGTGCTGTCTACTCGTGAATCATTCACACACACAGTGCTGTCTACTCCTGAATTATTCACACACACAGTGCTGTCTACTCCTGAATCATTCACGCACAGAGTGATGTCTCCTTCTGAAACATTTACACACACAGTGCTGTCTACTCCTGAATCATTTTCACACACGCAGTGCTGTCTACTCCTGAATCATTCACATGCACAGTGCAGTCTACTCCTGACTCATTCACACACCTAGTGCTGTCTACTCCTGAATCATTCACACACACAGTGCTGTCTACTCCTGACTCATTCACACACATAGTGCTGTCTACTCCTGTATCATTCACACACACAGTGCTGTCTACTCCTGAATCATTCACACACACAGTGCTGTCTACCCCTGAATCATTCACACACACAGTGCTGTCTACTCCTGAATCATTCACACACACAGTGCTGTCTCCTCCTGAATCATTCACACACACAGAGCTGTCTACTCCTGAATCATTCACACACACAAAGCTGCCTACTCCTGAATCATTCACACACGTAGTGCTGTCTACTCTCGAATCGAACACACACAGTGCTGTCTACTCCTGTATCATTCACACACATAGTGCTGTCTACTCCTGACTCATTCACACACACAGTGCTGTCTACTCCTGTATCATTCACACACAGAGTGATGTCTACTCCCGAATCATTCACACACACAGTGCTGTCTACTCCTTAATCATTCGCACACACAGTGCTGTCTATTCCTGACTCTTTCACACACGTAGTGCTGTCTACTCTCGAATCGAACACACAAAGTGCTGTCTACTCCTGAATCATTCACACACACTGTGCTGTCTACTCCTGAATCATTCACACACACAATGCTGTCTACTACTGAATCATTCACACACACAGTGCTGTCTACTCCTGAATCTTTCACACACACAGTGCTGTCTCCACCTGAATCATTCACACACTCAGTGCTGTCTACCTCTGAATCATTTGCACACACAGTGCTGTCTACTCCTGAATCATTCACACACACAGTGCTGTCTACTCCTGAATCATTCACACACACAGTGCTGTCTACTCCTGAATCATTTTCACACACGCAGTGCTGTCTCCTCCTGAATCATTCACACACACACAGTGCTGTCTACTACTGAATAGTTCTAACACACTGTGCTGTCTACTCCTGAATCATTCACACAGAGTGTGCTGTCTACTCCCGAATCGAACACACACAGTGCTGTCTACTCCTGACTCATTCACACACACAGTGCTGTCTACTCCTGAATCATTCACACACACAGTGTTGCCTACTCCTGAATCATTCACACACACTGCTGTCTACTCCTGGATCATTCACACACACAGTGCTGCCTACTCCTGAATCATGCACACACACAGTGCTGTCTACTCCTGAAATATTCACACACACAGTGCTGTCTACTCCTGAATCATTCACACACACAGTGCTGTCTACTCCTGTATCATTCACACATAGAGTGATGTCTACTCCTGAATCATTCACACACATAGTGCTGTCTACTCCTTAATCATTCGCACACACAGTGCTGTCTACTCCTGACTCATTCACACACGTAGTGCTGTCTACTCTCGAATCGAACACACACAGTGCTGTCTACTCCTGAATCATTCACACACACAGTGCTGTCTCCTCCTGAATCATTGACACACACAGTGCTGTCTACTACTGAATAGTTCTAACACACAGTGCTGCCTACTCCTGAACCATTCACACACACAGTGCTGTCTACTCCTGAATCATTTTCACACACGCAGTGCTGTCTACTCCTGAATCATTTTCACACACACAGTGCTGTCTACTCCTGAATCATTCACACACACACAGTGCTGTCCACTACTGAATAGTCCTAACATACTGTGCTGTCTACTCCTGTATCATTCACACACACAGTGCTGTCTACCCCTGAATCATTCACACACACAGTGCTTTCTCGTCCTGAATCATTCACACACACAGTGCTGTCTACTCCTGAATCATTCACACGCACAGTGCCGTCTCCTCCTGAATCATTCACACACAGTGCTGTCAACTCCTGAATCATTCACACACAGTGCTGTCAACTCCTGAATCATTCACACACAGTGCTGTCTACTCCTGAATCATTTTCACACATGCAGTGCTGTCTACTCCTGAAACATTCACACACAGTGCTGTCAACTCCTGAATCATTTTCACACATGCAGTGCTGTCTACTCCTGAAACATTCACACACACTGTGCTGTCTACTCCCGAATCGAACACACACAGTGCTGACCACTCCTGAGTCATTCACACACGCAGTGCTGTCTACTCCTGAATCATTCACACCAACAGTGCTGCCTACTCCTGAATCATTCACACACACAGTGCTGTCTACTCCTGTATCATTCACACACAAAGTGCTGTCTACTCCTGAATCGTTTACACACAGTGCTGTCTACTTCTGAATCATTCACACACAGTGCTGTCTACTCCTGAATCATTCACACACACAGTGCTGTCTACTCCTGAATCATTCACACACAGTGCTGTCTACTCCTGAATCATTCACACACAGTGCTGTCCCCTCCTGAATCATTCACACACACAGTGCTGTCTACTCCTGAATCGAACACACACAGTGCTGTCTACTCCTGACTCATTCACACACACAGTGCTGTCTACTCCTGTATCATTCACACACACAGTGCTGTCTACTCCTGACTCATTCACACACATAGTGCTGTCTATTCCTGAATCATTCACACACACAGTGCTGTCTACTCCTGAATCATTCACACACACAGTGCTGTCTACTCCTGAATCGAACACACGCAGTGCTGTCTACTCCTGAATCATTCACACCAACAGTGCTGCCTATTCCTGAATCATTCACACACGCAGTGCTGTCTACTCCTGAATCATTCACACACAGTGCTGTCGACTCCTGAATCATTCACACACATAGTTCTGTCTACTGCCGGATCGTACACACACACAGTGCTGTCTCCTCCTGAATCATTCACAAAAACAGTTCTGTCTACTCCTGAATCATTCACACACGCAGTGCTGTCTACTCCTGAATCATTCACACACAGTGCTGTCGACTCCTGAATCATTCACACACATAGTTCTGTCTACTGCCGGATCGTACACACACATAGTGCTGTCTCCTCCTGAATCATTTACACACACAGTGCTGTCTACTCCTGAATCATTCACACACGCAGTGCTGTCTACCCCTGAATCATTCACACACACAGTGCTGTCTCCTCCTTAATCATTCACACACACAGTGCTGTCTACTCCTGAATCATTCACACACACAGTGCTGTCTCCTCCTGAATCTTTCACACACACAGAGCTGTCTACTCCTGAATCATTCACACACACAAAGCTGCCTACTCCTGAATCATTCACACACACAGTGCTGTCTCCTCCTTAATCATTCACACACACAGTGCTGTCTACCCCTGAATCATTCACACACACACTGCTGTCTCCTCCTTAATCATTCACACACACAGTGCTGTCTACTCCTGAATCATTCACACATAGTGCTGTCTACTCCTTAATCATTCACACACAGTGCAGTCTACTCCTGACTCATTCACACACCTAGTGCTGTCTACTCCTGAATCATTCACACACACAGTGCTGTCTACTCCTGACTCATTCACACACATAGTGCTGTCTACTCCTGTATCATTCACACACACAGTGCTGTCTACTCCTGAATCATTCACACACACAGTGCTGTCTACCCCTGAATCATTCACACACACAGTGCTGTCTACTCCTGAATCATTCACACACACAGTGCTGTCTCCTCCTGAATCATTCACACACACAGAGCTGTCTACTCCTGAATCATTCACACACACAAAGCTGCCTACTCCTGACTCATTCACACACGTAGTGCTGTCTACTCTCGAATCGAACACACACAGTGCTGTCTACTCCTGAATCATTCACACACGCTGTGCTGTCTACTCCTGAATCATTCACACACACAGTCCTGTCTTCCCCTGAATCATTCACACACAGAGTGATGTCTACTCCCGAATCATTCACACACACAGTGCTGTCTACTCCTTAATCATTCGCACACACAGTGCTCTCTATTCCTGACTCTTTCACACACGTAGTGCTGTCTACTCTCGAATCGAACACACACAGTGCTGTCTACTCCTGAATCATTCACACACACTGTGCTGTCTACTCCTGAATCATTCACACACACAATGCTGTCTACTACTGAATCATTCACACACACAGTGCTGTCTCCTCCTGAATCATTCACACACTCAGTGCTGTCTACCTCTGAATCATTTGCACACACAGTGCTGTCTACTCCTGAATCATTCACACACACAGTGCTGTCTACTCCTGAATCATTCACACACACTGTGCTGTCTACTCCTGAATCATTTTCACACACGCAGTGCTGTCTCCTCCTGAATCAGTCACACACACACAGTGCTGTCTACTACTGAATAGTTCTAACACACTGTGCTGTCTACTCCTGAATCATTCACACACACAGTGCTGTCTACTCCTGAATCATTCACACACACAGTGTTGCCTACTCCTGAATCATTCACACACACTGCTGTCTACTCCTGGATCATTCACACACACAGTGCTGCCTACTCCTGAATCATGCACACACACAGTGCTGTCGACTCCTGAAATATTCACACACACAGTGCTGTCTACTCCTGAATCATTCACACACACAGTGCTGTCTACTCCTGTATCATTCACACATAGAGTGATGTCTACTCCTGAATCATTCGCACACACAGTGCTGTCTACTCCTGACTCATTCACACACGTAGTGCTGTCTACTCTCGAATCGAACACACACAGTGCTGTCTACTCCTGAATCATTCACACACACTGTGCTGTCTCCTCCTGAATCATTGACACACACAGTGCTGTCTACTACTGAATAGTTCTAACACACAGTGCTGCCTACTCCTGAACCATTCACACACACAGTGCTGTCTACTCCTGAATCATTTTCACACACGCAGTGCTGTCTACTCCTGAATCATTTTCACACACACAGTGCTGTCTACTCCTGAATCATTCACACACACACAGTGCTGTCTACTACTGTATAGTCCTAACATACTGTGCTGTCTACTCCTGTATCATTCACACACACAGTGCTGTCTACCCCTGAATCATTCACACACACAGTGCTTTCTCGTCCTGAATCATTCACACACACAGTGCTGTCTACTCCTGAATCATTCACACGCACAGTGCTGTCTCCTCCTGAATCATTCACACGCACAGTGCTGTCTCCTCCTGAATCATTCACACACAGTGCTGTCAACTCCTGAATCATTCACACACAGTGCTGTCTACTCCTGAATCATTTTCACACATGCAGTGCTGTCTACTCCTGAAACATTCACACACAGTGCTGTCTACTCCTGAATCATTTTCACACATGCAGTGCTGTCTACTCCTGAAACATTCACACACACTGTGCTGTCTACTCCCGAATCGAACACACACAGTGCTGACCACTCCTGAGTCATTCACACACGCAGTGCTGTCTACTCCTGAATCATTCACACCAACAGTGCTGCCTACTCCTGAATCATTCACACACACAGTGCTGTCCACTCCTGTATCATTCACACACAAAGTGCTGTCTACTCCTGAATCGTTTACACACAGTGCTGTCTACTTCTGAATCATTCACACACAGTGCTGTCTACTCCTGAATCATTCACACACACAGTGCTGTCTACTCCTGAATCATTCACACACAGTGCTGTCTACTCCTGAATCATTCACACACAGTGCTGTCCCCTCCTGAATCATTCACACACACAGTGCTGTCTACTCCTGAATCGAACACACACAGTGCTGTCTACTCCTGACTCATTCACACACACAGTGCTGTCTACTCCTGTATCATTTTCACACACACAGTGCTGTCTACTCCTGAATCATTCACATGCACAGTGCAGTCTACTCCTGACTCATTCACACACATAGTGCTGTCTATTCCTGAATCATTCACACACACAGTGCTGTCTACTCCTGAATCATTCACACACACAGTGCTGTCTACTCCTGAATCGAACACACGCAGTGCTGTCTACTCCTGAATCATTCACACCAACAGTGCTGCCTATTCCTGAATCATTCACACACGCAGTGCTGTCTACTCCTGAATCATTCACACACAGTGCTGTCGACTCCTGAATCATTCACGCACATAGTTCTGTCTACTGCCGGATCGTACACACACACAGTGCTGTCTCCTCCTGAATCATTCACAAAAACAGTTCTGTCTACTCCTGAATCATTCACACACATAGTTCTGTCTACTGCCGGATCGTACACACACATAGTGCTCTCTCCTCCTGAATCATTTACACACACAGTGCTGTCTACTCCTGAATCATTCACACACGCAGTGCTGTCTACCCCTGAATCATTCACACACACAGTGCTGTCTCCTCCTTAATCATTCACACACAGTGCTGTCTACTCCTGAATCAATCACACACACAGTGCTGTCTACTCCTGACTCATTCACACACATAGTGCTGTCTACTCCTGAATCATTCACACACACAGGGCTGTCTACTCCTGAATCATTCACACACATAGTTCTGTCTACTCCCGAATCGTACACACACAGTGCTGTCTACTCCTGAATCATTCACACACACAGTGCTGTCTACTCCTGAATCATTCACATACACAGTGCTGTCTACTCCTTAATCATTCACACATAGTGCTGTCTACTCCTTAATCATTCACACACAGTGCTGTCTACTCCTGACTCATTCACACACATAGTGCTGTCTACTCCTGAATCATTCACACACACAGGGCTGTCTACTCCTGAATCATTCACACACACAGTGCTGTCTACTCCTGAATTATTCACACACACAGTGCTGTCTACTCCTGAATCATTCACACACACAAAGCTGCCTACTCCTGACTCATTCACACACGTAGTGCTGTCTACTCTCGAATCGAACACACACAATGCTGTCTACTCCTGTATCATTCACACACAGAGTGATGTCTACTCCTGAATCATTCACACACATAGTGCTGTCTACTCCTGACTCATTCATACACACAGTGCTGTCTACTCCTGTATCATTCACACACTGAGTGATGTCTACTCCTGAATCATTCACACACATAGTGCTGTCTACTCCTGAATCATTCACACACACAGTGCTGTCTACTCCCGAAGCATTCACACACACAGTGCTGTCTACTCCTTAATCATTCACACACACAGTGCAGTCCCTTCCGGAATCATTCACACGCACAGTGCTGTCTACTCCTGAATCATTCGCACACACAGTGCTGTCTACTCCTGACTCATTCACACACGTAGTGCTGTCTACTCTCGAATCGAACACACACAGTGCTGTCTACTCCTGAATCATTCACACACACTGTGCTGTCTACTCCTGAATCATTCACACACACAGTCCTGTCTTCCCCTGAATCATTCACACACAGAGTGATGTCTACTTCTGAATCATTCACACACACCGTGCTGTCTACTCCCGAATCATTCACACACACAGTGCTGTCTACTCCTTAATCATTCACACACACACTGCTGCCTACTCCTGAATCATTCACACACAGAGTGATGACTACTTCTGAATCATTAACACACACAGTGCTGTCTACTCCTGAATCTTTCACACACACAGAGCTGTCTACTCCTGAATCATTCACACGCACAGTGCTGTCTACCCCTGAATCAATCACACACACAGTGCTGTCTACTCCTGAATCAATCACAAACACAGTGCTGTCTCCTCCTTAATCATTCACACACGGTGCTGTCTACTCCTGAATCAATCACACACACAGTGCTGTCTACTCCTGACTCATTCACACACATAGTGCTGTCTACTCCTTAATCATTCACACATAGTGCTGTCTACTCCTTAATCATTCACACACAGTGCTGTCTACTCCTGACTCATTCACACACATAGTGCTGTCTACTCCTTAATCATTCACACACACAGTGCTGTCTCCTCCTGAATCATTCACACACACAGGGCTGTCTACTCCTGAATCATTCACACACACAGTGCTGTCTACTCCTGACTCATTCACACACGTGTTGCTGTCTCCTCCTGAATCATTCACACAGACAATGCTGTCTACTCCTGAATCATTCACACACACTGTGCTGTCTACTCCCGAATCGAACACACACAGTGCTGCCTATTCCTGAACCATTCACACACACAGTGCTGTCTACTCCTGAATCATTCACACACACAGTGCTGTCTACTCCTGAATCATTCACACACACTGCTGTCTACTCCTGGATCATTCACACACACAGTGCTGTCTACTCCTGAATCATGCACACACACAGTGCTGTCTACTCCTGAAATATTCACACACACAGTGCTGTCTACTCCTGTATCATTCACACACAGAGTGAGGTCTACTCCTGAATCATTCACACACATAGTGCTGTCTACTCCTGAATCATTCGCACACACAGTGCTGTCTATTCCTGACTCATTCACACACGTTGTGCTGTCTACTCTCGAATCGAACACACATAGTGCTGTCTACTCCTGAATCATTCACACACACTGTGCTGTCTACTCCTGAATCATTCACACACGTAGTGCTGTCTACTCTCGAATCGAACACACACAGTGCTGTCTACTCCTGAATCATTCACACACACTGTGCTGTCTACTCCTGAATCATTCACACACACAGTGCTGTCTACTACTGAATCATTCACACACACAGTGCTGTCTCCTCCTGAATCATTCACACACTCAGTGCTGTCTACCTCTGAACCATTTGCACACACAGTGCTGTCTACTCCTGAATCATTCACACGCACAGTGCTGTCTAGTCCTGAATCATTTTCACACACACAGTGCTGTCTCCTCCTGAATCATTCACACACACACAGTGCTGTCTACTACTGAATAGTCCTAACATACTGTGCTGTCTACTCCTATATCATTCACAAACACAGTGCTGTCTACTCCTGAATCATTCACACACACACAGTGCTTTCTAGTCCTGAATCATACACACACACAGTGCTGTCTCCTCCTGAATCATTCGCACACACAGTGCTGTCTACTCCTGAATCATTCACACGCACAGTGCTGTCTACTCGGGAATCATTCACACACAGTGCTGTCTACTCCTGAATCATTCACACACAGTGCTGTCAACTCCTGAATCATTCACACACAGTGCTGTCTACTCCTCTATCATTCACACACACAGTGCTGTCTACTCCTGAATCATTCACACAGACAGTGCTGTCTACTCCTGAATCATTCACACACACAGTGCTGTCCACTCCTGAATCATTCACACCAACAGTGCTGTCTATTCCTGAATCATTTACACACAGTGCTGTCTACTTCTGAATCATTCACTCACACAGTGCTGTCTACTCCTGAATCATTCACACACACTGTGCTGTCTACTCCCGAATCGAACACACACAGTGCTGTCTACTCCTGTATCATTCACACACAAAGTGCTGTCTACTCCTGACTCATTCACACACACAGTGCTGTCTACTTATGTATCATTCACACACACAGTGCTGTCTCCTCCTGAATCATTCACACACACACAGTGCTGTCTACTACTGAATTGTCCTAACATACTGTGCTGTCTACTCCTGAATCATTCACACACACAGTGCTGTCTACTCCTGAATCATTCACACACACACACAGTGCTTTCTAGTCCTGAATCATACACACACACAGTGCTGTCTCCTCCTGAATCATTCACACACACAGTGCTGTCTACTCCTGAATCATTCACACGCACAGTGCTGTCTACTCGGGAATCATTCACACACAGTGCTGTCTACTCCTGAATCATTCACACACAGTGCTGTCAACTCCTGAATCATTCACACACAGTGCTGTCTACCCCTGTATCATTCACACACACAGTGCTGTCTACTCCTGAATCATTTACACACCAAGTGCTGTCTACCCTGAATCATTCACACACACACAGTGCTGTCTCTTCCTGAATCATTCACACACACAGTGCTGTCTACTCCTGAATCATTTACACACACAGTGCTGTCTACTCCAGAATCATTCACACACACAGTGCTGTCTACTCCAGAATCATTCACACACACAGTGCTGTCTGCTCCTGAATCATTCACATACACAGTGCTGTCAACTCCTGAATTGTTCACACACACAGGGCTGTCTACTCCTGTATCATTCACACACACAGTGCTGTCTACTTCTGAATCATTCACACAAACAGTGCTGTCTGTTCCTGAATCATTCACACACACAGTGCTATCTACTCCTGAATCATTTACACACACAGTGCTGTCTACTCCTGAATCATTTACACACACAGTGCTATCTACTCTCGAATCATTCACACAGACAGTGCTGTCTACTCCTGAATCATTCACACACACAGTCCTGTCTTCCCGTGAATCATTCACACACACTGTGCGGTCTATCCCTGAATCCTTCACATACACAGTGCTGTCTACTCCTGAATCAGGCACACACAGTGCTGTCTACTCCTGAATCGTTCACACACACAGTGCTGCCTACTCCTGAATCATTCACACACACAGTGCTGTCTACTCCTGAATCTTTCACACACAGAGTGATGTCTACTCCTGAATCAATCACACACATAGTGCTGTCTACTCCTGAATCATTCACACACACAGTGCTGGCTACTCCTGAATCATTTTCACACACACACGGCTGTCTCCTCCTCAATCGTTCACACACAGAGTGCTGTCTACTCCTGAATCATTCACACACACAAAGCTGCCTACTCCTGACTCATTCACACACACAGTGCTGTCTACTCCTGAATCTTTCACACACACAGTGCTGTCTAGTCCTGAATCATTCACACACACAATGTTGTCTAATCCTGTATCATTCACACACAGAGTGATGTCTACTCCCGAATCATTCACACACACAGTGCTGCCTACTCCTGAATCATTCACACACACAGTGCTGTCTACTCCTGAATCATTCACACACACATTGCTGCCTTCTCCTGAATCATTCACACACACAGTGCTGCCTACTCCTGAATCATTCACACACACATTGCTGTCTACTCCTGAATCAGTCACACACATAGTGCTGTCTACTCCCGAATCGAGCACACACAGTGCTGTCTACTCCTGACTCATTCACAAACACAGTGCAGTCTACTCCTGAATCATTCACACACACAGTGCTGTCTACTCCTGACTCATTCACACACATAGTGCTGTCTTCTCCTGAATCATTCACACACACAGTGCTGTCTACTCCTGAATCATTCACACACATAGTTCTGTCTAATGCCGAATCGTACGCACACACTGTGCTGTCTTCTCCTGAATCATTCACACACAGTGCTGTCTACTCCTGAATCATTCACACACAGTGCTGTCGACTCCTGAATCATTCACACACATAGTTCTGTCTACTGCCGGATCGTACACACACACAGTGCTGTCTCCTCCTGAATCATTCACAAAAACAGTTCTGTCTACTCCTGAATCATTTACACACACAGTGTTGTCTACTCCTGAATCATTCACACATAGTGCTGTCTACTCCTTAATCATTCACACATAGTGCTGCCTACCCCTAAATCAGTTACACACACAGTGCTGTCTACCCCTGAATCGTTCACACACACAGTGCTGTCTACTCCTGTATCATTCACACACACAGTGCTGTCTCCTCCTGAATCATTCACACACACAGTGCTGTCTACTCCTGAATTATTCACACACACAGTGCTGTCTACTCCTGAATCATTCACACACACAAAGCTGCCCACTCCTGACTCATTCACACACGTAGTGCTGTCTACTCTCGAATCGAACACACACAGTGCTGTCTACTCCTGTATCATTCACACACAGAGTGATGTCTACTCCTGAACCATTCACACACATAGTGCTGTCTACTCCTGACTCATTCACACACACAGTGCTGTCTACTCCAGTATCATTCACACACTGAGTGATGTCTACTCCTGAATCATTCACACACATAGTGCTGACTACCTCTGAATCATTCACACACACAGTGCTGACTACTTCTGAATCATTCACACACACAGTGCTGTCTACTCCTGAATCATTCACACACACAGTGCTGACTACTTCTGAATCATTCACACACACAGTGCTGTCTACTCCTGAATCATTCACACACACAGTGCTGTCTACTCTTGAATCATTCACACACTGTGCTTTCTAGTCCTGAATCATACATACACACAGTGCTGTCTACTCCTGAATCATTCACACACACAGTGCTGTCTACTACTGAATCATTCACACACACAGTGCTGTCTACTCCTGAATCATTCACACACACACAGTACTGCCTACTCCTGAATCATTCACACAGACAGTGTTGTCTACTCCCGAATCGTACACGTACAGTGCTGTGTACTCCTGAATCATTCACACACACAGTGCTGCCTACTCCTGAATCATTCACACACACAGTGCTGTCTACTCCTGAATCATGCACACACACAGTGCTATCTACTTATATATCATTCACACACACAGTGCTGTCTACTCCTGAATCATTCACACACACAGTGCTGTCTACTCCTGAATCATTCACACACAGAATTATGTCTACTCCTGAATCAGTCACACACAGAGTGATGTCTACTCCTGAATCATTCACACACACAGTGCTGGCTACTTCTGAATCATTTTCACACACACACGGCTGTCTACTCCTGAATCATTCACACACAGAGTGTGCTGTCTACTCATGAATCATTCAGACACACAGTGCTGTCTACTCCTGAATCATTCACACACACATTGGTGTCTTTCCCTGAATTATTCACACACAGTGCTGGCTACTCCTGAATCATTCACACCCATAGTGCTGTCTACTCCTGAATCATTCACACACACAATGTTGTCTACTCCTGTATCATTCACACACAGAGTGATGTCTACTCCTGAATCATTCACACACATAGTGCTGTCTACTCCTGAATCATTCACACACGTATTGCTGTCTACTCTCGAATCATTCTCACACAGTGCTGTCTACTCCTGAATCATTCACACACACAGTCCTGTCTTCCCCGGAATCATTCACACACAGAGTGATGTCTACTTCTGATCATTCACTCACACAGTGCTGTCTACTCCCGAATCATTCACACACACACAGTGCTGTCTACTCCTGAATCATTCGCACACACAGTGCTGTCTACTCTTGAATCATGCACACACACAGTGCTGCCTACTCCTGAATCATTCACACACACAGTGCTGTCTTCTCCTGAATCATTCACACACACAGTGCTGTCTACTCCTGAATCATTCACACACACACTGTCGTCTACTTCTGACTCATTCACACACATAGTGCTGTCTTCTCCTGAATCATTCACAGACAGTGCTGTCTACTCCTGAATCATTCACACACAGTCCTGTCGACTCCTGAATCATTCACGCGCATAGTTCTGTCTACTGCCGAATCGTACGCACACACAGTGCTGTCTCCTCCTGAATCATTCACAAAAACAGTGCTGTCTACTCCTGAATCATGTACACACACAATGCTGTCTACTCCTCAATCATTCGCACACGCAGTGCTGTCTACTCCTGAATCATTCACACATAGTGCTGTCAACTTCTGAATCATTCACATACACAGTGTTGTCTATTCCTGAATCATTCACACACACAGTGCTGTCTCCTCCTGAAACATTCACACACACAGTGCGGTCTACTCCTGAATCATTCACACACACTGTGATGTCTACTCCTGAATCATTCACGCACTGTGCTGTCTACTCCTGAATCATTTACACACACAGTGCTGTCTACTCCAGAATCATTCAGACACACAGTGCTGTCTACTCCAGAATCATTCACACACACAGTGCTGTCTACTCCTGAATCATTCACACACACAGTGCTGCCTACTCCTGAATCATTCACACCCACAGTGCTGTCTACTCCTGAATCATGCACACACACAGTGCTATCTACTTATATATCATTCACACACACAGTGCTGTCTACTCCTGAATCATTCACACACACTGTGCTGTCTACTCCTGAATCATTCACACACACAGTGCTGGCTACTCCTGAATCATTTTCACACACACACGGCTGTCTACTCCTGAATCATTCACACACAGAGTGCTGTCTACTCATGAATCATTCACACACACAGTGCTGTCTACTCCTGAATCATTCACAAACACATTGTGCTGACTACTCCTGAATCATTCACACACAGTGCTGTCTACTCCTGAATCATTCACACACACAGTGGTGTCTACTCCTGAATCATTCACACACACAGTGTTGTCTACTCCTGAATCTTTCACACACACAGTGCTGTCTACTCCTGAACCATCCACTCAAACAGTGCTGTCTACTCCTGAATCATTCACACACAGTGCTGTCTACTCCTGAATCATTCACAAACAGAGTGCTGTCTACTCCTGAATCATTCATATACCCAGTGCTGTCTCCTCCTGAATCATTCACAAACACAGTGCTGTCTACCCTGAATCATTCACACACACAGTGCTGTCTACTCCTGAATCATTCACACACACAGTGCTGTCTACTCCTGAATCATTAACACACACAGTGCTGTCTACTCCTGACTCATTCACACACAGAGTGCTGTCTACTCTTGAATCATTCACACACACAAAGCAGCCTACTCCTGACTCATTCACACACACATTGGTGTCTACCCCTGAATTATTCACACACAGTGCTGTCTACTCCTGAATCATTCACACACATAGTGCTGTCTACTCCTGAATCATTCACACACACAATGTTGTCTACTCCTGTATCATTCACACACAGAGTGATGTCTACTCCTGAATCATTCACACACATAGTGCTGTCTACTCCTGAATCATTCACACACGTATTGCTGTCTACTCTCAAATCATTCACACACACAGTGCTGTCTACTCCTGAATCATTCACACACACAGTGCTGTCTACTCCTGAATCATTCACACACAGAGTGATGTCTACTTCTGAATCATTCACTCACACAGTGCTGTCTACTCCTGAATCATTCACACACACAGTGCTGTCTACTCCTGAATCATTCACACACACAGTGCTGCCTACTCCTGAATCATTCACACACACAGTGCTGCCAACTCCTGAATCAGTCACACACATAGTGCTGTCTACTCCCGAATCGAGCACACACAGTGCTGTCTACTCCTGAATCATTCACACACACACTGTTGTCTACTTCTGACTCATTCACACACATAGTGCTGTCTTCTCCTGAATCATTCACAGACAGTGCTGTCTACTCCTGAATCATTCACACACAGTCCTGTCGACTCCTGAATCATTCACACACATAGTTCTGTCTACTGCCGAATCGTACGCACACACAGTGCTGTCTCCTCCTGAATCATTCACAAAAACAGTGCTGTCTACTCCTGAATCATGTACACACACAGTGCTGTCTTCTCCTGAATCATTCACACACACAGTGCTGTCTCCTCCTGAATCATTCACCAAAACAGTGCTGTCTACTCCTGAATCATGTACACACACAATGCTGTCTACTCCTCAATCATTCACACACGCAGTGCTGTCTACCCCTGAATCATTTACACACACAGTGCTGTCTACTCCTGAATCATTCACACACAGTGCTGTCTACTCCTGAATCATTCACACACACAGTGCTGTCTCGTCCTGAATCATTCACACACACAGTGCGGTCTACTCCTGAATCATTCACACACACAGTGCTGTCTGCTCCTGAATCATTCACACACACAGTGCTGTCTATTCCTGAATCATTCACACACACAGTGCTGTCTACTCCTGAATCATTCACACACAGTGCTGTCGACTCCTGAATCATTCACACACATATTTCGGTCTACTGCCGAATCGTACGCACACACAGTGCTGTCTCCTCCTGAATCATTCACAAAAACAGTGCTGTCTACTCCTGAATCAAGTACACACACAGTGCTGTCTTCTCCTGAATCATTCACACACACAGTGCTGTCTCCTCCTGAATCATTCACCAAAACAGTGCTGTCTACTCCTGAATCATGTACACACACAATGCTGTCTACTCCTCAATCATTCACACACGCAGTGCTGTCTACCCCTGAATCATTTACACACACAGTGCTGTCTACTCCTGAATCATTCACACACAGTGCTGTCTACTCCTGAATCATTCACACACACAGTGCTGTCTCGTCCTGAATCATTCACACACACAGTGCGGTCTACTCCTGAATCATTCACACACACAGTGCTGTCTGCTCCTGAATCATTCACACACACAGTGCTGTCTATTCCTGAATCATTCACACACACAGTGCTGTCTACTCCTGAATCATTCACACACAGTGCTGTCGACTCCTGAATCATTCACACACATATTTCTGTCTACTGCCGAATCGTACGCACACACAGTGCTGTCTCCTCCTGAATCATTCACAAAAACAGTGCTGTCTACTCCTGAATCATGTACACACACAGTGCTGTCTTCTCCTGAATCATTCACACACACAGTGCTGTCTCCTCCTGAATCATTCACACACACAGTGCTGACTACTCCTGAATCATTCACACACACAGTGCTGCCTACTCCTGAATCATTCACACACACAGTGCTGCCTACTCCTGAATCATTCACACACACATTGCTGTCTTCTCCTGAATCAGTCACACACATAATGCTGTCTACTCCCGAATCGAGCACACACAGTGCTGCCTACTCCTAAATCATTCACACACATATTGCTGTCTACTCCTGAATCAGTCACACACATAATGCTGTCTACTCCCGAATCGAGCACACACAGTGCTGTCTACTCCTGACTCATTCACAAACACAGTGCAGTCTACCGGTGTATCATTCACACACACACTGTTGTCTACTTCTGACTCATTCACACACATAGTGCTGTCTTCTCCTGAATCATTCACAGACAGTCCTGTCGACTCCTGAATCATTCACACACAGTGCTGTCGACTCCTGAATCATTCACAAAAACAGTGCTGTCTACTCCTGAATCATTTACACACACAGTGCTGTCTACTCCTGAATCATTCACACACGCAGTGCTGTCTACTCCTGAATCATTCACACACACAGTGCTGTCTACTCCTGAATCATTCACACACACAGTGCTGTCTACACCTGAATCATTCACACACACAGTGCTGTCTATTCCTGAATCATTCACGCACACAGTGCTGTGTACACCTGAATCGTTCACACACACAGTGCTGTCTATTCCTGAATTTCACACACACAGTGCTGTCTCCTCCTGAATCATTCACATACACAGTGCTGTCTAACCGTAAATCATTCACACACACAGTGCTGTCTCGTCCTGAATCATTCACACACACAGTGTTGTCTACTCCCGAATCGTAGACATACAGTGCTGTGTACTCCTGAATAATTCACACACACAGTGCTGTCTGCTCCTGAATCATTCACACACACAGTGCTGTCTATTCCTGAATCATTCACACACACAGTGCTGTCTCGTCCTGAAACATTCACACACACAGTGCGGTCTACTCCTGAATCATTCACACACACAGTGCTGCCTACTCCTGAATCATTCACACACACAGTGCTGTCTCCTCCTGAATCATTCACACAGACAGTGCTGTCTAACGGTGAATCATTCACACACACTGTGATGTCTACTCCTGAATCATTCACACACAGTGCTGTATCCTCCTGAATCATTCACACACACAGTGCTGTCTAACGGTGAATCATTCACACACACTGTGATGTCTACTCCTGAATCATTCACGCACAGTGCTGTCTACTCCTGAATCATTTACACACACAGTGCTGTCTACTCCAGAATCATTCAGACACACAGTGCTGTCTTCTCCTGAATCATTCACAGACAGTGCTGTCTACTCCTGAATCATTCACACACAGTCCTGTCGACTCCTGAATCATTCACACACATAGTTCTGTCTACTGCCGAATCGTACCCACACACAGTGCTGTCTCCTCCTGAATCATTCACAAAAACAGTGCTGTCTACTCCTGAATCATGTACACACACAGTGCTGTCTTCTCCAGAATCATTCACACACAGTGCTGTCGACTCCTGAATCATTCACACACATAGTTCTGTCTACTGCCGAATCGTACGCACACACAGTGCTGTCTCCTCCTGAATCATTCACAAACACATTGTGCTGACTACTCCTGAATCATTCACACACAGTGCTGTCTACTCCTGAATCATTCACACACACAGTGGTGTCTACTCCTGAATCATTCACACACACAGTGTTGTCTACTCCTGAATCTTTCACACACACAGTGCTGTCTACTCCTGAACCATCCACTCAAACAGTGCTGTCTACTCCTGAATCATTCACACACAGTGCTGTCTACTCCTGAATCATTCACAAACAGAGTGCTGTCTACTCCTGAATCATTCATATACCCAGTGCTGTCTCCTCCTGAATCATTCACAAACACAGTGCTGTCTACCCTGAATCATTCACACACACAGTGCTGTCTACTCCTGAATCATTCACACACACAGTGCTGTCTACTCCTGAATCATTAACACACACAGTGCTGTCTACTCCTGACTCATTCACACACAGAGTGCTGTCTACTCTTGAATCATTCACACACACAAAGCAGCCTACTCCTGACTCATTCACACACACATTGGTGTCTACCCCTGAATTATTCACACACAGTGCTGTCTACTCCTGAATCATTCACACACATAGTGCTGTCTACTCCTGAATCATTCACACACACAATGTTGTCTACTCCTGTATCATTCACACACAGAGTGATGTCTACTCCTGAATCATTCACACACATAGTGCTGTCTACTCCTGAATCATTCACACACACAGTGCTGGCTACTCCTGAATCATTTTCACACACACACGGCTGTCTACTCCTGAATCATTCACACACAGAGTGCTGTCTACTCATGAATCATTCACACACACAGTGCTGTCTACTCCTGAATCATTCACAAACACATTGTGCTGACTACTCCTGAATCATTCACACACAGTGCTGTCTACTCCTGAATCATTCACACACACAGTGGTGTCTACTCCTGAATCATTCACACACACAGTGTTGTCTACTCCTGAATCTTTCACACACACAGTGCTGTCTACTCCTGAACCATCCACTCAAACAGTGCTGTCTACTCCTGAATCATTCACACACAGTGCTGTCTACTCCTGAATCATTCACAAACAGAGTGCTGTCTACTCCTGAATCATTCATATACCCAGTGCTGTCTCCTCCTGAATCATTCACAAACACAGTGCTGTCTACCCTGAATCATTCACACACACAGTGCTGTCTACTCCTGAATCATTCACACACACAGTGCTGTCTACTCCTGAATCATTAACACACACAGTGCTGTCTACTCCTGACTCATTCACACACAGAGTGCTGTCTACTCCTGAATCATTCACACACATAGTGCTGTCTACTCCTGAATCATTCACACACACAATGTTGTCTACTCCTGTATCATTCACACACAGAGTGATGTCTACTCCTGAATCATTCACACACATAGTGCTGTCTACTCCTGAATCATTCACACACGTATTGCTGTCTACTCTCAAATCATTCACACACACAGTGCTGTCTACTCCTGAATCATTCACACACACAGTGCTGTCTACTCCTGAATCATTCACACACAGAGTGATGTCTACTTCTGAATCATTCACTCACACAGTGCTGTCTACTCCCGAATCATTCACACACACAGTGCTGTCTACTCCTGAATCATTCACACACACAGTGCTGTCTACTCCTGAATCATTCACACACACAGTGCTGCCTACTCCTGAATCATTCACACACACAGTGCTGCCAACTCCTGAATCAGTCACACACATAGTGCTGTCTACTCCCGAATCGAGCACACACAGTGCTGTCTACTCCTGAATCATTCACACACACACTGTTGTCTACTTCTGACTCATTCACACACATAGTGCTGTCTTCTCCTGAATCATTCACAGACAGTGCTGTCTACTCCTGAATCATTCACACACAGTCCTGTCGACTCCTGAATCATTCACACACATAGTTCTGTCTACTGCCGAATCGTACGCACACACAGTGCTGTCTCCTCCTGAATCATTCACAAAAACAGTGCTGTCTACTCCTGAATCATGTACACACACAGTGCTGTCTTCTCCTGAATCATTCACACACACAGTGCTGTCTCCTCCTGAATCATTCACCAAAACAGTGCTGTCTACTCCTGAATCATGTACACACACAATGCTGTCTACTCCTCAATCATTCACACACGCAGTGCTGTCTACCCCTGAATCATTTACACACACAGTGCTGTCTACTCCTGAATCATTCACACACAGTGCTGTCTACTCCTGAATCATTCACACACACAGTGCTGTCTCGTCCTGAATCATTCACACACACAGTGCGGTCTACTCCTGAATCATTCACACACACAGTGCTGTCTGCTCCTGAATCATTCACACACACAGTGCTGTCTATTCCTGAATCATTCACACACACAGTGCTGTCTACTCCTGAATCATTCACACACAGTGCTGTCGACTCCTGAATCATTCACACACATATTTCGGTCTACTGCCGAATCGTACGCACACACAGTGCTGTCTCCTCCTGAATCATTCACAAAAACAGTGCTGTCTACTCCTGAATCAAGTACACACACAGTGCTGTCTTCTCCTGAATCATTCACACACACAGTGCTGTCTCCTCCTGAATCATTCACCAAAACAGTGCTGTCTTCTCCTGAATCATGTACACACACAATGCTGTCTACTCCTCAATCATTCACACACGCAGTGCTGTCTACCCCTGAATCATTTACACACACAGTGCTGTCTACTCCTGAATCATTCACACACAGTGCTGTCTACTCCTGAATCATTCACACACACAGTGCTGTCTCGTCCTGAATCATTCACACACACAGTGCGGTCTACTCCTGAATCATTCACACACACAGTGCTGTCTGCTCCTGAATCATTCACACACACAGTGCTGTCTATTCCTGAATCATTCACACACACAGTGCTGTCTACTCCTGAATCATTCACACACAGTGCTGTCGACTCCTGAATCATTCACACACATATTTCTGTCTACTGCCGAATCGTACGCACACACAGTGCTGTCTCCTCCTGAATCATTCACAAAAACAGTGCTGTCTACTCCTGAATCATGTACACACACAGTGCTGTCTTCTCCTGAATCATTCACACACACAGTGCTGTCTCCTCCTGAATCATTCACACACACAGTGCTGACTACTCCTGAATCATTCACACACACAGTGCTGCCTACTCCTGAATCATTCACACACACAGTGCTGCCTACTCCTGAATCATTCACACACATAGTGCTGTCTACTCCCGAATCGAGCACACACAGTGCTGCCTACTCCTAAATCATTCACACACATAATGCTGTCTACTCCCGAATCGAGCACACACAGTGCTGTCTACTCCTGACTCATTCACAAACACAGTGCAGTCTACCGGTGTATCATTCACACACACACTGTTGTCTACTTCTGACTCATTCACACACATAGTGCTGTCTTCTCCTGAATCATTCACAGACAGTCCTGTCGACTCCTGAATCATTCACACACAGTGCTGTCGACTCCTGAATCATTCACAAAAACAGTGCTGTCTACTCCTGAATCATTTACACACACAGTGCTGTCTACTCCTGAATCATTCACACACGCAGTGCTGTCTACTCCTGAATCATTCACACACACAGTGCTGTCTACTCCTGAATCATTCACACACACAGTGCTGTCTACACCTGAATCATTCACACACACAGTGCTGTCTATTCCTGAATCATTCACGCACACAGTGCTGTGTACACCTGAATCGTTCACACACACAGTGCTGTCTATTCCTGAATTTCACACACACAGTGCTGTCTCCTCCTGAATCATTCACATACACAGTGCTGTCTAACCGTAAATCATTCACACACACAGTGCTGTCTCGTCCTGAATCATTCACACACACAGTGTTGTCTACTCCCGAATCGTAGACATACAGTGCTGTGTACTCCTGAATAATTCACACACACAGTGCTGTCTGCTCCTGAATCATTCACACACACAGTGCTGTCTATTCCTGAATCATTCACACACACAGTGCTGTCTCGTCCTGAAACATTCACACACACAGTGCAGTCTACTCCTGAATCATTCACACACACAGTGCTGCCTACTCCTGAATCATTCACACACACAGTGCTGTCTCCTCCTGAATCATTCACACAGACAGTGCTGTCTAACGGTGAATCATTCACACACACTGTGATGTCTACTCCTGAATCATTCACACACAGTGCTGTATCCTCCTGAATCATTCACACACACAGTGCTGTCTAACGGTGAATCATTCACACACACTGTGATGTCTACTCCTGAATCATTCACGCACAGTGCTGTCTACTCCTGAATCATTTACACACACAGTGCTGTCTACTCCAGAATCATTCAGACACACAGTGCTGTCTTCTCCTGAATCATTCACAGACAGTGCTGTCTACTCCTGAATCATTCACACACAGTGCTGTCGACTCCTGAATCATTCACACACATAGTTCTGTCTACTGCCGAATCGTACGCACACACAGTGCTGTCTCCTCCTGAATCATTCACAAACACATTGTGCTGACTACTCCTGAATCATTCACACACAGTGCTGTCTACTCCTGAATCATTCACACACACAGTGGTGTCTACTCCTGAATCATTCACACACACAGTGTTGTCTACTCCTGAATCTTTCACACACACAGTGCTGTCTCCTCCTGAACCATCCACTCAAACAGTGCTGTCTACTCCTGAATCATTCACACACAGTGCTGTCTACTCCCGAATCATTCACAAACAGAGTGCTGTCTACTCCTGAATCATTCATATACCCAGTGCTGTCTCCTCCTGAATCATTCACAAACACAGTGCTGTCTACCCTGAATCATTCACACACACAGTGCTGTCTACTCCTGAATCATTCACACACACAGTGCTGTCTACTCCTGAATCATTAACACACACAGTGCTGTCTACTCCTGACTCATTCACACACAGAGTGCTGTCTACTCCTGAATCATTCACACACACAAAGCAGCCTACTCCTGACTCATTCACACACACATTGGTGTCTACCCCTGAATTATTCACACACAGTGCTGTCTACTCCTGAATCATTCACACACATAGTGCTGTCTACTCCTGAATCATTCACACACACAATGTTGTCTACTCCTGTATCATTCACACACAGAGTGATGTCTACTCCTGAATCATTCACACACATAGTGCTGTCTACTCCTGAATCATTCACACACGTATTGCTGTCTACTCTCAAATCATTCACACACACAGTGCTGTCTACTCCTGAATCATTCACACACACAGTGCTGTCTACTCCTGAATCATTCACACACAGAGTGATGTCTACTTCTGAATCATTCACTCACACAGTGCTGTCTACTCCCGAATCATTCACACACACAGTGCTGTCTACTCCTGAATCATTCACACACACAGTGCTGTCTACTCCTGAATCATTCACACACACAGTGCTGCCTACTCCTGAATCATTCACACACACAGTGCTGCCAACTCCTGAATCAGTCACACACATAGTGCTGTCTACTCCCGAATCGAGCACACACAGTGCTGTCTACTCCTGAATCATTCACACACACACTGTTGTCTACTTCTGACTCATTCACACACATAGTGCTGTCTTCTCCTGAATCATTCACAGACAGTGCTGTCTACTCCTGAATCATTCACACACAGTCCTGTCGACTCCTGAATCATTCACACACATAGTTCTGTCTACTGCCGAATCGTACGCACACACAGTGCTGTCTCCTCCTGAATCATTCACAAAAACAGTGCTGTCTACTCCTGAATCATGTACACACACAGTGCTGTCTTCTCCTGAATCATTCACACACACAGTGCTGTCTCCTCCTGAATCATTCACCAAAACAGTGCTGTCTACTCCTGAATCATGTACACACACAATGCTGTCTACTCCTCAATCATTCACACACGCAGTGCTGTCTACCCCTGAATCATTTACACACACAGTGCTGTCTACTCCTGAATCATTCACACACAGTGCTGTCTACTCCTGAATCATTCACACACACAGTGCTGTCTCGTCCTGAATCATTCACACACACAGTGCGGTCTACTCCTGAATCATTCACACACACAGTGCTGTCTGCTCCTGAATCATTCACACACACAGTGCTGTCTATTCCTGAATCATTCACACACACAGTGCTGTCTACTCCTGAATCATTCACACACAGTGCTGTCGACTCCTGAATCATTCACACACATATTTCGGTCTACTGCCGAATCGTACGCACACACAGTGCTGTCTCCTCCTGAATCATTCACAAAAACAGTGCTGTCTACTCCTGAATCAAGTACACACACAGTGCTGTCTTCTCCTGAATCATTCACACACACAGTGCTGTCTCCTCCTGAATCATTCACCAAAACAGTGCTGTCTACTCCTGAATCATGTACACACACAATGCTGTCTACTCCTCAATCATTCACACACGCAGTGCTGTCTACCCCTGAATCATTTACACACACAGTGCTGTCTACTCCTGAATCATTCACACACAGTGCTGTCTACTCCTGAATCATTCACACACACAGTGCTGTCTCGTCCTGAATCATTCACACACACAGTGCGGTCTACTCCTGAATCATTCACACACACAGTGCTGTCTGCTCCTGAATCATTCACACACACAGTGCTGTCTATTCCTGAATCATTCACACACACAGTGCTGTCTACTCCTGAATCATTCACACACAGTGCTGTCGACTCCTGAATCATTCACACACATATTTCTGTCTACTGCCGAATCGTACGCACACACAGTGCTGTCTCCTCCTGAATCATTCACAAAAACAGTGCTGTCTACTCCTGAATCATGTACACACACAGTGCTGTCTTCTCCTGAATCATTCACACACACAGTGCTGTCTCCTCCTGAATCATTCACACACACAGTGCTGACTACTCCTGAATCATTCACACACACAGTGCTGCCTACTCCTGAATCATTCACACACACAGTGCTGCCTACTCCTGAATCATTCACACACACATTGCTGTCTTCTCCTGAATCAGTCACACACATAGTGCTGTCTACTCCCGAATCGAGCACACACAGTGCTGCCTACTCCTAAATCATTCACACACATATTGCTGTCTACTCCTGAATCAGTCACACACATAATGCTGTCTACTCCCGAATCGAGCACACACAGTGCTGTCTACTCCTGACTCATTCACAAACACAGTGCAGTCTACCGGTGTATCATTCACACACACACTGTTGTCTACTTCTGACTCATTCACACACATAGTGCTGTCTTCTCCTGAATCATTCACAGACAGTCCTGTCGACTCCTGAATCATTCACACACAGTGCTGTCGACTCCTGAATCATTCACAAAAACAGTGCTGTCTACTCCTGAATCATTTACACACACAGTGCTGTCTACTCCTGAATCATTCACACACGCAGTGCTGTCTACTCCTGAATCATTCACACACACAGTGCTGTCTACTCCTGAATCATTCACACACACAGTGCTGTCTACACCTGAATCATTCACACACACAGTGCTGTCTATTCCTGAATCATTCACGCACACAGTGCTGTGTACACCTGAATCGTTCACACACACAGTGCTGTCTATTCCTGAATTTCACACACACAGTGCTGTCTCCTCCTGAATCATTCACATACACAGTGCTGTCTAACCGTAAATCATTCACACACACAGTGCTGTCTCGTCCTGAATCATTCACACACACAGTGTTGTCTACTCCCGAATCGTAGACATACAGTGCTGTGTACTCCTGAATAATTCACACACACAGTGCTGTCTGCTCCTGAATCATTCACACACACAGTGCTGTCTATTCCTGAATCATTCACACACACAGTGCTGTCTCGTCCTGAAACATTCACACACACAGTGCGGTCTACTCCTGAATCATTCACACACACAGTGCTGCCTACTCCTGAATCATTCACACACACAGTGCTGTCTCCTCCTGAATCATTCACACAGACAGTGCTGTCTAACGGTGAATCATTCACACACACTGTGATGTCTACTCCTGAATCATTCACACACAGTGCTGTATCCTCCTGAATCATTCACACACACAGTGCTGTCTAACGGTGAATCATTCACACACACTGTGATGTCTACTCCTGAATCATTCACGCACAGTGCTGTCTACTCCTGAATCATTTACACACACAGTGCTGTCTACTCCAGAATCATTCAGACACACAGTGCTGTCTTCTCCTGAATCATTCACAGACAGTGCTGTCTACTCCTGAATCATTCACACACAGTCCTGTCGACTCCTGAATCATTCACACACATAGTTCTGTCTACTGCCGAATCGTACCCACACACAGTGCTGTCTCCTCCTGAATCATTCACAAAAACAGTGCTGTCTACTCCTGAATCATGTACACACACAGTGCTGTCTTCTCCAGAATCATTCACACACAGTGCTGTCGACTCCTGAATCATTCACACACATAGTTCTGTCTACTGCCGAATCGTACGCACACACAGTGCTGTCTCCTCCTGAATCATTCACAAAAACAGTGCTGTCTACTCCTGAATCATGTACACACACAGTGCTGTCTTCTCCTGAATCATTCACACACACAGTGCTGTCTCCTCCTGAATCATTCACCAAAACAGTGCTGTCTACTCCTGAATCATGTACACACACAATGCTGTCTACTCCTCAATCATTCACACACGCAGTGCTGTCTACCCCTGAATCATTTACACACACAGTGCTGTCTACTCCTGAATCATTCACACACAGTGCTGTCTACTCCTGAATCATTCACACACACAGTGCTGTCTCGTCCTGAATCATTCACACACACAGTGCGGTCTACTCCTGAATCATTCACACACACAGTGCTGTCTGCTCCTGAATCATTCACACACACAGTGCTGTCTGCTCCTGAATCATTCACACACAGTGCTGTCGACTCCTGAATCATTCACACACATATTTCTGTCTACTGCCGAATCGTACGCACACACAGTGCTGTCTCCTCCTGAATCATTCACAAAAACAGTGCTGTCTACTCCTGAATCATGTACACACACAGTGCTGTCTTCTCCTGAATCATTCACACACACAGTGCTGTCTCCTCCTGAATCATTCACACACACAGTGCTGACTACTCCTGAATCATTCACACACACAGTGCTGCCTACTCCTGAATCATTCACACACACAGTGCTGCCTACTCCTGAATCATTCACACACACATTGCTGTCTTCTCCTGAATCAGTCACACACATAGTGCTGTCTACTCCCGAATCGAGCACACACAGTGCTGCCTACTCCTAAATCATTCACACACATATTGCTGTCTACTCCTGAATCAGTCACACACATAATGCTGTCTACTCCCGAATCGAGCACACACAGTGCTGTCTACTCCTGACTCATTCACAAACACAGTGCAGTCTACCGGTGTATCATTCACACACACACTGTTGTCTACTTCTGAATCATTCACACACATAGTGCTGTCTACTCCTGAATCATTCACACACAGTGCTGTCGACTCCTGAATCATTCACACACATATTTCTGTCTACTGCCGAATCGTACGCACACACAGTGCTGTCTCCTCCTGAATCATTCACAAAAACAGTGCTGTCTACTCCTGAATCATGTACACACACAGTGCTGTCTTCTCCAGAATCATTCACACACAGTGCTGTCGACTCCTGAATCATTCACACACATAGTTCTGTCTACTGCCGAATCGTACGCACACACAGTGCTGTCTCCTCCTGAATCATTCACAAAAACAGTGCTGTCTACTCCTGAATCATGTACACACACAGTGCTGTCTTCTCCTGAATCATTCACAAACACAGTGCAGTCTACCGGTGTATCATTCACACACACACTGTTGTCTACTTCTGACTCATTCACACACATAGTGCTGTCTTCTCCTGAATCATTCACAGACAGTCCTGTCGACTCCTGAATCATTCACACACAGTGCTGTCGACTCCTGAATCATTCACAAAAACAGTGCTGTCTACTCCTGAATCATTTACACACACAGTGCTGTCTACTCCTGAATCATTCACACACGCAGTGCTGTCTACTCCTGAATCATTCACACACACAGTGCTGTCTACTCCTGAATCATTCACACACACAGTGCTGTCTACACCTGAATCATTCACACACACAGTGCTGTCTATTCCTGAATCATTCACGCACACAGTGCTGTGTACACCTGAATCGTTCACACACACAGTGCTGTCTATTCCTGAATTTCACACACACAGTGCTGTCTCCTCCTGAATCATTCACATACACAGTGCTGTCTAACCGTAAATCATTCACACACACAGTGCTGTCTCGTCCTGAATCATTCACACACACAGTGTTGTCTACTCCCGAATCGTAGACATACAGTGCTGTGTACTCCTGAATAATTCACACACACAGTGCTGTCTGCTCCTGAATCATTCACACACACAGTGCTGTCTATTCCTGAATCATTCACACACACAGTGCTGTCTCGTCCTGAAACATTCACACACACAGTGCGGTCTACTCCTGAATCATTCACACACACAGTGCTGCCTACTCCTGAATCATTCACACACACAGTGCTGTCTCCTCCTGAATCATTCACACAGACAGTGCTGTCTAACGGTGAATCATTCACACACACTGTGATGTCTACTCCTGAATCATTCACACACAGTGCTGTATCCTCCTGAATCATTCACACACACAGTGCTGTCTAACGGTGAATCATTCACACACACTGTGATGTCTACTCCTGAATCATTCACGCACAGTGCTGTCTACTCCTGAATCATTTACACACACAGTGCTGTCTACTCCAGAATCATTCAGACACACAGTGCTGTCTTCTCCTGAATCATTCACAGACAGTGCTGTCTACTCCTGAATCATTCACACACAGTCCTGTCGACTCCTGAATCATTCACACACATAGTTCTGTCTACTGCCGAATCGTACCCACACACAGTGCTGTCTCCTCCTGAATCATTCACAAAAACAGTGCTGTCTACTCCTGAATCATGTACACACACAGTGCTGTCTTCTCCAGAATCATTCACACACAGTGCTGTCGACTCCTGAATCATTCACACACATAGTTCTGTCTACTGCCGAATCGTACGCACACACAGTGCTGTCTCCTCCTGAATCATTCACAAAAACAGTGCTGTCTACTCCTGAATCATGTACACACACAGTGCTGTCTTCTCCTGAATCATTCACACACACAGTGCTGTCTCCTCCTGAATCATTCACCAAAACAGTGCTGTCTACTCCTGAATCATGTACACACACAATGCTGTCTACTCCTCAATCATTCACACACGCAGTGCTGTCTACCCCTGAATCATTCACACACACAGTGCTGTCTACTCCTGAATCATTCACACACAGTGCTGTCTACTCCTGAATCATTCACACACACAGTGCTGTCTAGCCCTGAATCATTCACACACACAGTCCTGTCTTCCCCTGAATCATTCACACACACAGTGCTGTCTACTCCTGACTCATTCACATACACAGTGCTGTCTACTCCTGAATCATTCACACACAGAGTGCTGACTACTCCTGAATCATTCACACACAGAGTGCTGTCTACCCTGAATCATTCACACACACAGTGCTGTCTACTCCTAAATCATTCACACACACAGTGCTGACTACTTCTGAATCATTCACACACACAGTGCTGTCTACTCCTGAATCATTCACACACAGAGTGCTGACTACTTCTGAATCATTCACACACACAGTGCTGTCTACTCCTGAATCATTCACACACACAGTGCTGTCTACTCCTGAATCATTCACACACACAGTGCTGACTACTTCGGAATCATTCACACACACAGTGCCGTCTACTCCTGAATCATTCACACACACAGTGCTGTCTACTCTTGAATCATTCACACACTGTGCTTTCTAGTCCTGAATCATACATACACACAGTGCTGTCTACTCCTGAATCATTCACACACACAGTGCTGTCTACTACTGAATCATTCACACACACAGTGCTGTCTACTCCTGAATCATTCACACACACAGTGCTGCCTACTCCTGAATCATTCACACAGACAGTGTTGTCTACTCTCGAATCGTACACGTACAGTGCTGTGTACTCCTGAATCATTCACACACACAGTGCTGTCTACTCCTGAATCATACACACACACAGTGCTGTCTACTCCTGAATCATTCACACACAGAATTATGTCTACTCCTGAATCAGTCACACACAGAGTGATGTCTACTCCTGAATCATTCACACACACAGTGCTGGCTACTCCTGAATCATTTTCACACACACACGGCTGTCTACTCCTGAATCATTCACACACAGAGTGTGCTGTCTACTCATGAATCATTCAGACACACAGTGCTGTCTACTCCTGAATCATTCACACACACATTGGTGTCTACCCCTGAATTATTCATACACAGTGCTGTCTACTCCTGAATCATTCACACCCATAGTGCTGTCTCCTCCTGAATCATTCACACACACAATGTTGTCTACTCCTGTATCATTCACACACAGAGTGATGTCTACTCCTGAATCATTCACACACATAGTGCTGTCTACTCTCGAATCATTCACACACAGTGCTGTCTACTCCTGAATCATTCACACACACAGTCCTGTCTTCCCCGGAATCATTCACACACAGAGTGATGTCTACTTCTGATCATTCACTCACACAGTGCTGTCTACTCCTGAATCAGTCACACACATAGTGCTGTCTACTCCCGAATCGAGCACACACAGTGCTGTCTACTCCTGAATCATTCACACACACAGTGCTGTCTACTCCTGAATCATTCACACACACACTGTCGTCTACTTCTGACTCATTCACACACATAGTGCTGTCTTCTCCTGAATCATTCACAGACAGTGCTGTCTACTCCTGAATCATTCACACACAGTCCTGTCGACTCCTGAATCATTCACGCACACAGTTCTGTCTCCTGCCGAATCGTACGCACACACAGTGCTGTCTCCTCCTGAATCATTCACAAAAACAGTGCTGTCTACTCCTGAATCATGTACACACACAATGCTGTCTACTCCTCAATCATTCGCACACGCAGTGCTGTCTACTCCTGAATCATTCACACATAGTGCTGTCAACTTCTGAATCATTCACATACACAGTGTTGTCTATTCCTGAATCATTCACACACACAGTGCTGTCTCCTCCTGAAACATTCACACACACAGTGCGGTCTACTCCTGAATCATTCACACACACTGTGATGTCTACTCCTGAATCATTCACGCACTGTGCTGTCTACTCCTGAATCATTTACACACACAGTGCTGTCTACTCCAGAATCATTCAGACACACAGTGCTGTCTACTCCAGAATCATTCACACACACAGTGCTGTCTACTCCTGAATCATTCACACACACAGTGCTGCCTACTCCTGAATCATTCACACCCACAGTGCTGTCTACTCCTGAATCATGAACACACACAGTGCTATCTACTTATATATCATTCACACACACAGTGCTGTCTACTCCTGAATCATTCACACACACTGTGCTGTCTACTCCTGAATCATTCACACACAGAGTGATGTCTACTCCTGAATCAGTCACACACACAGTGCTGTCTACTCCTGAATCATTCACACACACAGTGCTGGCTACTCCTGAATCATTTTCACACACACACGGCTGTCTACTCCTGAATCATTCACACACAGAGTGCTGTCTACTCATGAATCATTCACACACACAGTGCTGTCTACTCCTGAATCATTCACAAACACATTGTGCTGACTTCTCCTGAATCATTCACACACAGTGCTGTCTACTCCTGAATCATTCACACACACAGTGGTGTCTACTCCTGAATCATTCACACACACAGTGTTGTCTACTCCTGAATCTTTCACACACACAGTGCTGTCTACTCCTGAACCATCCACTCAAACAGTGCTGTCTACTCCTGAATCATTCACACACACAGTGCTGTCTACTCCTGAATCATTCACAAACACAGTGCTGTCTACTCCTGAATCATTCATATACCCAGTGCTGTCTCCTCCTGAATCATTCACAAACACAGTGCTGTCTACCCTGAATCATTCACACACATAGTTCTGTCTACTGCCGAATCGTACGCACACACAGTGCTGTCTCCTCCTGAATCATTCACAAAAACAGTGCTGTCTACTCCTGAATCATGTACACACACAGTGCTGTCTTCTCCTGAATCATTCACACACACAGTGCTGTCTCCTCCTGAATCATTCACACACACAGTGCTGACTACTCCTGAATCATTCACACACACAGTGCTGCCTACTCCTGAATCATTCACACACACAGTGCTGCCTACTCCTGAATCATTCACACACACATTGCTGTCTTCTCCTGAATCAGTCACACACATAGTGCTGTCTACTCCCGAATCGAGCACACACAGTGCTGCCTACTCCTAAATCATTCACACACATATTGCTGTCTACTCCTGAATCAGTCACACACATAATGCTGTCTACTCCCGAATCGAGCACACACAGTGCTGTCTACTCCTGACTCATTCACAAACACAGTGCAGTCTACCGGTGTATCATTCACACACACACTGTTGTCTACTTCTGACTCATTCACACACATAGTGCTGTCTTCTCCTGAATCATTCACAGACAGTCCTGTCGACTCCTGAATCATTCACACACAGTGCTGTCGACTCCTGAATCATTCACAAAAACAGTGCTGTCTACTCCTGAATCATTTACACACACAGTGCTGTCTACTCCTGAATCATTCACACACGCAGTGCTGTCTACTCCTGAATCATTCACACACACAGTGCTGTCTACTCCTGAATCATTCACACACACAGTGCTGTCTACACCTGAATCATTCACACACACAGTGCTGTCTATTCCTGAATCATTCACGCACACAGTGCTGTGTACCCCTGAATCGTTCACACACACAGTGCTGTCTATTCCTGAATTTCACACACACAGTGCTGTCTCCTCCTGAATCATTCACATACACAGTGCTGTCTAACCGTAAATCATTCACACACACAGTGCTGTCTCGTCCTGAATCATTCACACACACAGTGTTGTCTACTCCCGAATCGTAGACATACAGTGCTGTGTACTCCTGAATAATTCACACACACAGTGCTGTCTGCTCCTGAATCATTCACACACACAGTGCTGTCTATTCCTGAATCATTCACACACACAGTGCTGTCTCGTCCTGAAACATTCACACACACAGTGCGGTCTACTCCTGAATCATTCACACACACAGTGCTGCCTACTCCTGAATCATTCACACACACAGTGCTGTCTCCTCCTGAATCATTCACACAGACAGTGCTGTCTAACGGTGAATCATTCACACACACTGTGATGTCTACTCCTGAATCATTCACGCACAGTGCTGTCTACTCCTGAATCATTTACACACACAGTGCTGTCTACTCCAGAATCATTCAGACACACAGTGCTGTCTACTCCAGAATCATTCACACACACAGTGCTGTCTGCTCCTGAATCATTCACACACACAGTCCTGTCTTCCCCTGAATCATTCACACACACAGTGCTGTCTACTCCTGAATCATTCACATACACAGTGCTGTCTACTCCTGAATCATTCACACACAGAGTGCTGACTACTCCTGAATCATTCACACACACAGTGCTGTCTACTCCTGAATCATTCACACACACAGTGCTGACTACTTCTGAATCATTCACACACACAGTGCTGTCTACTCCTGAATCATTCACACACACAGTGCTGTCTACTCCTGAATCATTCACACACACAGTGCTGACTACTTCTGAATCATTCACACACACAGTGCTGTCTACTCCTGAATCATTCACACACACAGTGCTGTCTACTCTTGAATCATTCACACACACAGTGCTTTCTAGTCCTGAATCATACATACACACAGTGCTGTCTACTCCTGAATCATTCACACACACAGTGCTGTCTACTACTGAATCATTCACACACACAGTGCTGTCTACTCCTGAATCATTCACACACACAGTACTGCCTACTCCTGAATCATTCACACAGACAGTGTTGTCTCCTCCCGAATCGTACACGTACAGTGCTGTGTGCTCCTGAATCATTCACACACACAGTGCTGCCTACTCCTGAATCATTCACACACACAGTGCTGTCTACTCCTGAATCATGCACACACACAGTGCTATCTACTTATATATCATTCACACACACAGTGCTGTCTACTCCTGAATCATTCACACACACAGTGCTGTCTACTCCTGAATCATTCACACACAGAATTATGTCTACTCCTGAATCAGTCACACACAGAGTGATGTCTACTCCTGAATCATTCACACACACAGTGCTGGCTACTCCTGAATCATTTTCACACACACACGGCTGTCTACTCCTGAATCATTCACACACAGAGTGTGCTGTCTACTCATGAATCATTCAAACACACAGTGCTGTCTACTCCTGAATCATTCACACACACATTGGTGTCTACCCCTGAATTATTCACACACAGTGCTGTCTACTCCTGAATCATTCACACCCATAGTGCTGTCTACTCCTGAATCATTCACACCCATAGTGCTGTCTACTCCTGAATCATTCACACACAGAGTGATGTCTACTCCTGAATCATTCACACACATAGTGCTGTCTACTCCTGAATCATTCACACACGTATTGCTGTCTACTCTCGAATCATTCACACACAGTGCTGTCTACTCCTGAATCATTCACACACACAGTCCTGTCTTCCCCGGAATCATTCACACACAGAGTGATGTCTACTTCTGATCATTCACTCACACAGTGCTGTCTACTCCCGAATCATTCACACACACAGTGCTGTCTACTCCTGAATCATTTGCACACACAGTGCTGTCTACTCCTGAATCATGCACACACACAGTGCTGCCTACTCCTGAATCATTCACACACACAGTGCTGTCTACTCCTGAATCAGTCACACACATAGTTCTGTCTACTGCCGAATCGTACGCACACACAGTGCTGTCTCCTCCTGAATCATTCACAAAAACAGTGCTGTCTACTCCTGAATCATGTACACACACATTGCTGTCTGATCCTCAATCATTCGCACACGCAGTGCTGTCTACTCCTGAATCATTCACACATAGTGCTGTCAACTTCTGAATCATTCACATACACAGTGTTGTCTATTCCTGAATCATTCACACACACAATGCTGTCTCCTCCTGAAACATTCACACACACAGTGCGGTCTACTCCTGAATCATTCACACACACTGTGATGTCTACTCCTGAATCATTCACACACTGTGCTGTCTACTCCTGAATCATTTACACACACAGTGCTGTCTACTCCAGAATCATTCAGACACACAGTGCTGTCTACTCCAGAATCATTCACACACACAGTGCTGTCTACTCCTGAATCATTCACACACACAGTGCTGCCTACTCCTGAATCATTCACACCCACAGTGCTGTCTCCTCCTGAATCATGCACACACACAGTGCTATCTACTTATATATCATTCACACACACAGTGCTGTCTACTCCTGAATCATTCACACACACTGTGCTGTCTACTCCTGAATCATTCACACACAGAGTGATGTCTACTCCTGAATCAGTCACACACACAGTGCTGTCTACTCCTGAATCATTCACACACACAGTGCTGGCTACTCCTGAATCATTTTCACACACACACGGCTGTCTACTCCTGAATCATTCACACACAGAGTGCTGTCTACTCATGAATCATTCACACACACAGTGCTGTCTACTCCTGAATCATTCACAAACACATTGTGCTGACTACTCCTGAATCATTCACACACAGTGCTGTCTACTCCTGAATCATTCACACACACAGTGGTGTCTACTCCTGAATCATTCACACACACAGTGTTGTCTACTCCTGAATCTTTCACACACACAGTGCTGTCTACTCCTGAACCATCCACTCAAACAGTGCTGTCTACTCCTGAATCATTCACACACACAGTGCTGTCTACTCCTGAATCATTCACAAACACAGTGCTGTCTACTCCTGAATCATTCATATACCCAGTGCTGTCTCCTCCTGAATCATTCACAAACACAGTGCTGTCTACCCTGAATCATTCACACACACAGTGCTGTCTACTCCTGAATCATTCACACACACAGTGCTGTCTACTCCTGAATCATTAACACACACAGTGCTGTCTACTCCTGACTCATTCACACACAGAGTGCTGTCTACTCTTGAATCATTCACACACACAAAGCAGCCTACTCCTGACTCATTCACACACAGAGTGATGTCTACTTCTGAATCATTCACACACACAGTGCTGCCTACTCCTGAATCATTCACACACACAGTGCTGCCAACTCCTGAATCAGTCACACACATAGTGCTGTCTACTCCCGAATCGAGCACACACAGTGCTGTCTACTCCTGAATCATTCACACACACAGTGCTGTCTACTCCTGAATCATTCACACACACACTGTTGTCTACTTCTGACTCATTCACACACATAGTGCTGTCTTCTCCTGAATCATTCACAGACAGTGCTGTCTACTCCTGAATCATTCACACACAGTGCTGTCGACTCCTGAATCATTCACACACATAGTTCTGTCTACTGCCGAATCGTACGCACACACAGTGCTGTCTCCTCCTGAATCATTCACAAAAGCAGTGCTGTCTACTCCTGAATCATGTACACACACAGTGCTGTCTTCTCCTGAATCATTCACACACACAGTGCTGTCTCCTCCTGAATCATTCACCAAAACAGTGCTGTCTACTCCTGAATCATGTACACACACAATGCTGTCTACTCCTCAATCATTCACACACGCAGTGCTGTCTACCCCTGAATCATTTACACACATAGTGCTGTCTACTCCTGAATCATTCACACACAGTGCTGCCTACTCCTGAATCATTCACACACACAGTGCTGTCTCGTCCTGAATCATTCACACACACAGTGCGGTCTACTCCTGAATCATTCACACACACAGTGCTGTCTGCTCCTGAATCATTCACACACACAGTGCTGTCTATTCCTGAATCATTCACACACACAGTGCTGTCTACTCCTGAATCATTCACACACAGTGCTGTCGACTCCTGAATCATTCACACACATAGTTCTGTCTACTGCCGAATCGTACGCACACACAGTGCTGTCTCCTCCTGAATCATTCACAAAAACAGTGCTGTCTACTCCTGAATCATGTACACACACAGTGCTGTCTTCTCCTGAATCATTCACACACACAGTGCTGTCTCCTCCTGAATCATTCACAAAAACAGTGCTGTCTACTCCTGAATCATGTACACACACAATGCTGTCTACTCCTCAATCATTCACACACGCAGTGCTGTCTACCCCTGAATCATTTACACACACAGTGCTGTCTACTCCTGAATCATTCACACACAGTGCTGTCTACTCCTGAATCATTCACACACACAGTGCTGTCTCGTCCTGAATCATTCACACACACAGTGCGGTCTGCTCCTGAATCATTCACACACACAGTGCTGTCTATTCCTGAATCATTCACACACACAGTGCTGTCTACTCCTGAATCATTCACACACACAGTGCTGACTACTTCTGAATCATTCACACACACAGTGCTGTCTACTCCTGAATCATTCACACACACAGTGCTGTCTACTCTTGAATCATTCACACACTGTGCTTTCTAGTCCTGAATCATTCACACACACAGTGCTGTCTACTCCTGAATCATTCACACACAGTGCTGTCTACTCCTGAATCATTCACACACACAGTGTTGTCTACTCCTGAATCTTTCACACACACAGTGCTGTCTACTCCTGAACCATCCACTCAAACAGTGCTGTCTACTCCTGAATCATTCACACACACAGTGCTGTCTACTCCTGAATCATTCACAAACACAGTGCTGTCTACTCCTGAATCATTCATATACCCAGTGCTGTCTCCTCCTGAATCATTCACACACACAGTGCTGTCTACTCCTGAATCATTAACACACACAGTGCTGTCTACTCCTGAATCATTCACACACAGAGTGCTGTCTACTCTTGAATCATTCACACACACAAAGCAGCCTACTCCTGACTCATTCACACACACATTGGTGTCTACCCCTGAATTATTCACACACAGTGATGTCTACTCCTGAATCATTCACACACATAGTGCTGTCTACTCCTGAATCATTCACACACAATGTTGTCTACTCTCGAATCATTCACACACAGTGCTGTCTACTCCTGAATCATTCACACACACAGTCCTCTCTTCCCCGGAATCATTCACACACAGAGTGATGTCTACTTCTGATCATTCACTCACACAGTGCTGTCTACTCCCGAATCATTCACACACACAGTGCTGTCTACTCCTGAATCATTCACACACACAGTGCTGTCTACTCCTGAATCATGCACACACACAGTGCTGCCTACTCCTGAATCATTCACACACACAGTGCTGTCTACTCCTGAATCAGTCACACACATAGTGCTGTCTACTCCCGAATCGAGCACACACAGTGCTGTCTACTCCTGAATCATTCACACACACAGTGCTGTCTACTCCTGAATCATTCACACACGCACTGTCGTCTACTTCTGACTCATTCACACACATAGTGCTGTCTTCTCCTGAATCATTCACAGACAGTGCTGTCTACTCCTGAATCATTCACACACAGTCCTGTCGACTCCTGAATCATTCACACACATAGTGCTGTCTACTGCCGAATCGTACGCACACACAGTGCTGTCTCCTCCTGAATCATTCACAAAAACAGTGCTGTCTACTCCTGAATCATGTACACACACAATGCTGTCTACTCCTCAATCATTCACACACGCAGTGCTGTCTACTCCTGAATCATTCACACATAGTGCTGTCAACTTCTGAATCATTCACATACACAGTGTTGTCTATTCCTGAATCATTCACACACACAATGCTGTCTCCTCCTGAAACATTCACACACACAGTGCGGTCTACTCCTGAATCATTCACACACACTGTGATGTCTACTCCTGAATCATTCACGCACTGTGCTGTCTACTCCTGAATCATTTACACACACAGTGCTGTCTACTCCAGAATCATTCAGACACACAGTGCTGTCTACTCCAGAATCATTCACACACACAGTGCTGTCTACTCCTGAATCATTCACACACACAGTGCTGTCTGCTCCTGAATCATTCACATACACAGTGCTGTCTACTCCTGAATCATTCACACGCACAGTGCTGTCTACTCCTGAATCATTCACATACACAGTGCTGTCTACTCCGGAATCATTCACACACACAGTGCTGTCTACTCCTGAATCATTCACACACACAGTGCTGCCAACTCCTGAATCATTCACACACACAAAGCTGCCTACTCCTGACTCATTCACACATGTAGTGCTGTCTACTCTCGAATCGAACACACGCAGTGCTGTCTACTCCTGTATCATTCACACACAGAGTGCTGTCTACTCCTGAATCATTCACACACAGAGTGCTGACTACTTCGGAATCATTCACACACACAGTGCTGTCTACTCCTGAATCATTCACACACACAGTGCTGTCTCCTCCTGAATCATTCACACACACAGTGATGTCTACCCCTGAATCGTTTACACACACAGTGCTGTCTACTCCTGAATCATTCACACACACAGTGCTGTCTACTCCTGAATCATTCACTCACAGAGTGATGTCTCCTCCTGAATCATTCGCACACACAGTGCTGTCTATTCCTGACTCATTCACACACGTAGTGCTGTCTACTCTCGAATCGAACACACACAGTGCTGTCTACTCCTGTATCATTCACACACAGAGTGATGTCTACTCCTGAATCATTCACACACATAGTGCTGTCTACTCCTGACTCATGCACACACACAGTGCTATCTACTTATATATCATTCACACACACAGTGCTGTCTACTCCTGAATCATTCACACACATAGTGCTGTCTACTCCTGAATCATTCACACACACAGTGCTGTCTACTCCTGAATCATTAACACACAGTGCTGTCTACTCCTGAATCATTCACACACACAGTGCTGCCTACTCCTGAATCATTCACACCCACAGTGCTGTCTACTCCTGAATCATGCACACACACAGTGCTATCTACTTATATATCATTCACACACACAGTGCTGTCTACTCCTGAATCATTCACACACACTGTGCTGTCTACTCCTGAATCATTCACACACAGAGTGATGTCTACTCCTGAATCAGTCACACACACAGTGCTGTCTACTCCTGAATCATTCACACACACAGTGCTGGCTACTCCTGAATCATTTTCACACACACACGGCTGTCTACTCATGAATCATTCACACACAGAGTGCTGTCTACTCATGAATCATTCACACACACAGTGCTGTCTACTCCTGACTCATTCACACATGTAGTGCTGTCTACTCTCGAATCGAACACACGCAGTGCTGTATACTCCTGTATCATTCACACACAGAGTGCTGTCTACTCCTGAATCATTCACACACAGAGTGCTGACTACTTCTGAATCATTCACACACACAGTGCTGTCTACTCCTGAATCATTCACACACACTGTGCTGTCTCCTCCTGAATCATTCACACACACAGTGATGTCTACCCCTGAATCGTTTACACACACAGTGCTGTCTACTCCTGAATCATTCACACACACAGTGCTGTCTACTCCTGAATCATTCACTCACAGAGTGATGTCTCCTCCTGAATCATTCGCACACACAGTGCTGTCTATTCCTGACTCATTCACACACGTAGTGCTGTCTACTCTCGAATCGAACACACACAGTGCTGTCTACTCCTGTATCATTCACACACAGAGTGATGTCTCCTCCTGAATCATTCACACACATAGTGCTGTCTACTCCTGAATCATGCACACACACAGTGCTATCTACTTATATATCATTCACACACACAGTGCTGTCTACTCCTGAATCAGTCACACACATAGTGCTGTCTACTCCTGAATCATTCACACACACAGTGCTGTCTACTCCTGAATCATTCACACACAGTGCTGTCTACTCCTGAATCATTCACACACACAGTGCTGCCTACTCCTGAATCATTCACACCCACAGTGCTGTCTACTCCTGAATCATGCACACACACAGTGCTATCTACTTATATATCATTCACACACACAGTGCTGTCTACTCCTGAATCATTCACACACACTGTGCTGTCTACTCCTGAATCATTCACACACACAGTGCTGGCTACTCCTGAATCATTTTCACACACACACGGCTGTCTACTCATGAATCATTCACACACAGAGTGCTGTCTACTCATGAATCATTCACACACACAGTGCTGTCTACTCCTGAATCATTCACAAACACATTGTGCTGACTACTCCTGAATCATTCACACACAGTGCTGTCTACTCCTGAATCATTCACACACACAGTGGTGTCTACTCCTGAATCATTCACACACACAGTGTTGTCTACTCCTGAATCTTTCACACACACAGTGCTGTCTACTCCTGAACCATCCACTCAAACAGTGCTGTCTACTCCTGAATCATTCACACACACAGTGCTGTCTACTCCTGAATCATTCACAAACACAGTGCTGTCTACTCCTGAATCATTCATATACCCAGTGCTGTCTCCTCCTGAATCATTCACAAACACAGTGCTGTCTACCCTGAATCATTCACACACACAGTGCTGTCTACTCCTGAATCATTCACACACACAGTGCTGTCTACTCCTGAATCATTAACACACACAGTGCTGTCTACTCCTGACTCATTCACACACAGAGTGCTGTCTACTCTTGAATCATTCACACACACAAAGCAGCCTACTCCTGACTCATTCACACACACATTGGTGTCTACTCCTGAATCATTCACATACACAGTGCTGTCTACTCCGGAATTATTCACACACACAGTGCTGTCTACTCCTGAATCATTCACACACACAGTGCTGCCAACTCCTGAATCATTCACACACACAAAGCTGCCTACTCCTGACTCATTCACACATGTAGTGCTGTCTACTCTCGAATCGAACACACGCAGTGCTGTCTACTCCTGTATCATTCACACACACAGTGCTGTCTACTCCTGAATCATTCACACACAGTGTGCTGACTACATCTGAATCATTCACACACACAGTGCTGTCTACTCCTGAATCATTCACACACACTGTGCTATCTACTTATATATCATTCACACACACAGTGCTGTCTACTCCTGAATCAGTCACACACATAGTGCTGTCTACTCCTGAATCATTCACACACACAGTGCTGTCTACTCCTGAATCATTCACACACAGTGCTGTCTACTCCTGAATCATTCACACACACAGTGCTGCCTACTCCTGAATCATTCACACCCACAGTGCTGTCTACTCCTGAATCATGCACACACACAGTGCTATCTACTTATATATCATTCACACACACAGTGCTGTCTACTCCTGAATCATTCACACACACTGTGCTGTCTACTCCTGAATCATTCACACACACAGTGCTGGCTACTCCTGAATCATTTTCACACACACACGGCTGTCTACTCATGAATCATTCACACACAGAGTGCTGTCTACTCATGAATCATTCACACACACAGTGCTGTCTACTCCTGAATCATTCACAAACACATTGTGCTGACTACTCCTGAATCATTCACACACAGTGCTGTCTACTCCTGAATCATTCACACACACAGTGGTGTCTACTCCTGAATCATTCACACACACAGTGTTGTCTACTCCTGAATCTTTCACACACACAGTGCTGTCTACTCCTGAACCATCCACTCAAACAGTGCTGTCTACTCCTGAATCATTCACACACACAGTGCTGTCTACTCCTGAATCATTCACAAACACAGTGCTGTCTACTCCTGAATCATTCATATACCCAGTGCTGTCTCCTCCTGAATCATTCACAAACACAGTGCTGTCTACCCTGAATCATTCACACACACAGTGCTGTCTACTCCTGAATCATTCACACACACAGTGCTGTCTACTCCTGAATCATTAACACACACAGTGCTGTCTACTCCTGACTCATTCACACACAGAGTGCTGTCTACTCTTGAATCATTCACACACACAAAGCAGCCTACTCCTGACTCATTCACACACACATTGGTGTCTACTCCTGAATCATTCACATACACAGTGCTGTCTACTCCGGAATTATTCACACACACAGTGCTGTCTACTCCTGAATCATTCACACACACAGTGCTGCCAACTCCTGAATCATTCACACACACAAAGCTGCCTACTCCTGACTCATTCACACATGTAGTGCTGTCTACTCTCGAATCGAACACACGCAGTGCTGTCTACTCCTGTATCATTCACACACACAGTGCTGTCTACTCCTGAATCATTCACACACAGTGTGCTGACTACATCTGAATCATTCACACACACAGTGCTGTCTACTCCTGAATCATTCACACACACTGTGCTATCTACTTATATATCATTCACACACACAGTGCTGTCTACTCCTGAATCAGTCACACACATAGTGCTGTCTACTCCTGAATCATTCACACACACAGTGCTGTCTACTCCTGAATCATTCACACACAGTGCTGTCTACTCCTGAATCATTCACACACACAGTGCTGCCTACTCCTGAATCATTCACACCCACAGTGCTGTCTACTCCTGAATCATGCACACACACAGTGCTATCTACTTATATATCATTCACACACACAGTGCTGTCTACTCCTGAATCATTCACACACACTGTGCTGTCTACTCCTGAATCATTCACACACACAGTGCTGGCTACTCCTGAATCATTTTCACACACACACGGCTGTCTACTCATGAATCATTCACACACAGAGTGCTGTCTACTCATGAATCATTCACACACACAGTGCTGTCTACTCCTGAATCATTCACAAACACATTGTGCTGACTACTCCTGAATCATTCACACACAGTGCTGTCTACTCCTGAATCATTCACACACACAGTGGTGTCTACTCCTGAATCATTCACACACACAGTGTTGTCTACTCCTGAATCTTTCACACACACAGTGCTGTCTACTCCTGAACCATCCACTCAAACAGTGCTGTCTACTCCTGAATCATTCACACACACAGTGCTGTCTACTCCTGAATCATTCACAAACACAGTGCTGTCTACTCCTGAATCATTCATATACCCAGTGCTGTCTCCTCCTGAATCATTCACAAACACAGTGCTGTCTACCCTGAATCATTCACACACACAGTGCTGTCTACTCCTGAATCATTCACACACACAGTGCTGTCTACTCCTGAATCATTAACACACACAGTGCTGTCTACTCCTGACTCATTCACACACAGAGTGCTGTCTACTCTTGAATCATTCACACACACAAAGCAGCCTACTCCTGACTCATTCACACACACATTGGTGTCTACTCCTGAATCATTCACATACACAGTGCTGTCTACTCCGGAATTATTCACACACACAGTGCTGTCTACTCCTGAATCATTCACACACACAGTGCTGCCAACTCCTGAATCATTCACACACACAAAGCTGCCTACTCCTGACTCATTCACACATGTAGTGCTGTCTACTCTCGAATCGAACACACGCAGTGCTGTCTACTCCTGTATCATTCACACACACAGTGCTGTCTACTCCTGAATCATTCACACACAGTGTGCTGACTACATCTGAATCATTCACACACACAGTGCTGTCTACTCCTGAATCATTCACACACACTGTGCTGTCTCCTCCTGAATCATTCACACACACAGTGCTGTCTACCCCTGAATCGTTTACACACACAGTGCTGTCTACTCCTGAATCATTCACACACACAGTGCTGTCTACTCCTGAATCATTCACTCACAGAGTGATGTCTCCTCCTGAATCATTCGCACACACAGTGCTGTCTATTCCTGACTCATTCACACACGTAGTGCTGTCTACTCTCGAATCGAACACACACAGTGCTGTCTACTCCTGTATCATTCACACACAGAGTGATGTCTACTCCTGAATCATTCACACACATAGTGCTGTCTACTCCTGACTCATGCACACACACAGTGCTGTCTACTTATATATCATTCACACACACAGTGCTGTCTACTCCTGAATCAGTCACACACATAGTGCTGTCTACTCCTGAATCATTCACACACACAGTGCTGTCTACTCCTGAATCATTCACACACAGTGCTGTCTACTCCTGAATCATTCACACACACAGTGCTGCCTACTCCTGAATCATTCACACCCACAGTGCTGTCTACTCCTGAATCATGCACACACACAGTGCTATCTACTTATATATCATTCACACACACAGTGCTGTCTACTCCTGAATCATTCACACACACTGTGCTGTCTACTCCTGAATCATTCACACACAGAGTGATGTCTACTCCTGAATCAGTCACACACACAGTGCTGTCTACTCCTGAATCATTCACACACACAGTGCTGGCTACTCCTGAATCATTTTCACACACACACGGCTGTCTACTCATGAATCATTCACACACAGAGTGCTGTCTACTCATGAATCATTCACACACACAGTGCTGTCTACTCCTGAATCATTCACAAACACATTGTGCTGACTACTCCTGAATCATTCACACACAGTGCTGTCTACTCCTGAATCATTCACACACACAGTGGTGTCTACTCCTGAATCATTCACACACACAGTGTTGTCTACTCCTGAATCTTTCACACACACAGTGCTGTCTACTCCTGAACCATCCACTCAAACAGTGCTGTCTACTCCTGAATCATTCACACACACAGTGCTGTCTACTCCTGAATCATTCACAAACACAGTGCTGTCTACTCCTGAATCATTCATATACCCAGTGCTGTCTCCTCCTGAATCATTCACAAACACAGTGCTGTCTACCCTGAATCATTCACACACACAGTGCTGTCTACTCCTGAATCATTCACACACACAGTGCTGTCTACTCCTGAATCATTAACACACACAGTGCTGTCTACTCCTGACTCATTCACACACAGAGTGCTGTCTACTCTTGAATCATTCACACACACAAAGCAGCCTACTCCTGACTCATTCACACACACATTGGTGTCTACCCCTGAATTATTCACACACAGTGCTGTCTACTCCTGAATCATTCACACACATAGTGCTGTCTACTCCTGAATCATTCACACACACAATGTTGTCTACTCCTGTATCATTCACACACAGAGTGATGTCTACTCCTGAATCATTCACACACATAGTGCTGTCTACTGATGAATCATTCACACACGTATTGCTGTCTACTCTCAAATCATTCACACACACAGTGCTGTCTACTCCTGAATCATTCACACACACAGTGATGTCTACTCTCGAATCATTCACACACAGAGTGATGTCTACTTCTGAATCATTCACTCACACAGTGCTGTCCACTCCCGAATCATTCACACACACAGTGCTGTCTACTCCTGAATCATTCACACACACAGTGCTGTCTACTCCTGAATCATTCACACACACAGTGCTGCCAACTCCTGAATCAGTCACACACATAGTGCTGTCTACTCCCGAATCGAGCACACACAGTGCTGTCTACTCCTGAATCATTCACACACACAGTGCTGTCTACTCCTGAATCATTCACACACACACTGTTGTCTACTTCTGACTCATTCACACACATAGTGCTGTCTTCTCCTGAATCATTCACAGACAGTGCTGTCTACTCCTGAATCATTCACACACAGTCCTGTCGACTCCTGAATCATTCACACACATAGTTCTGTCTACTGCCGAATCGTACGCACACACAGTGCTGTCTCCTCCTGAATCATTCACAAAAACAGTGCTGTCTACTCCTGAATCATGTACACACACAGTGCTGTCTTCTCCTGAATCATTCACACACAGTGCTGTCGACTCCTGAATCATTCACACACATAGTTCTGTCTACTGCCGAATCGTACGCACACACAGTGCTGTCTCCTCCTGAATCATTCACAAAAACAGTGCTGTCTACTCCTGAATCATGTGCACACACAGTGCTGTCTTCTCCTGAATCATTCACACACACAGTGCTGTCTCCTCCTGAATCATTCACAAAAACAGTGCTGTCTACTCCTGAATCATGTACACACACAATGCTGTCTACTCCTCAATCATTCACACACACAGTGCTGTCTACCCCTGAATCATTTACACACACAGTGCTGTCTACTCCTGAATCATTCACACACAGTGCTGTCTACTCCTGAATCATTCACACACACACATTGCTGTCTATTCCTGAATCATTCACGCACACAGTGCTGTGTACCCCTAAATCGTTCACACACACAGTGCTGTCTATTCCTGAATTTCACACACACAGTGCTGTCTCCTCCTGAATCATTCACACACACAGTGCTGTCTACTCCAGAATCATTCACACACACAGTGCTGTCTATTCCTGAATCATTCACAGACACAGTGCTGTCTACTCCTGAATCATTCACACACACAGTGCTGTCTCCTCCTCAATCATTCACACACGCAGTGCTGTCTACCCCTGAATCATTCACACACACAGTGCTGTCTACTCCTGAATCATTCACACACAGTGCTGTCTACTCCTGAATCATTCACACACACAGTGCTGTCTCGTCCTGAATCATTCACACACACAGTGCGGTCTACTCCTGAATCATTCACATACACAGTGCGGTCTACTCCTGAATCATTCACACACACAGTGCTGTCTACTCCTGAATCATTCACTCACACAGTGCTGTCTACTCCTGAATCATTCACACACACAGTGCTGTCTCCTCCTGAATCATTCACACACAGAGTGATGACTACTTCTGAATCATTCACGCACACAGTGCTGCCTACTCCTGAATCATTCACACAGACATTGCTGTCTACTCCTGAATCAGTCACACACACAGTGCTGTCTACTTCTGACTCATTCACACACATAGTTCTCTCTGCTGCCGGATCGTACACACACACAGTGCTGTCTCCTCCTTAATCATTCACAAAAACAGTGCTGTCTACTCCTGAATCATGTACACACACAGTGCTGTCTACCCCTGAATCATTCACACACACAGTGCTGTCTATTCCTGAATCATTCACGCACACAGTGCTGTGTACCCCTAAATCGTTCACACACACAGTGCTGTCTATTCCTGAATTTCACACACACAGTGCTGTCTCCTCCTGAATCATTCACACACACAGTGCTGTCTACTCCAGAATCATTCACACACACAGTGCTGTCTCTTCCTGAATCATTCACAGACACAGTGCTGTCTACTCCTGAATCATTCACACACACAGTGCTGTCTACTCCTGAATCATTCACATACACAGTGCTGTCTACTCCTGAATCATTCACACACACAGGGCTGTCTACTCCTGAATTGTTCACACACACAGTGCTGTCTACTCCTGACTCATTCACACACACAGTGCTGTCTACTCCTGAATCATTCACACACAGAGTGATGACTACTTCTGAATCATTCACACACACAGTGCTGCCTACTCCTGAATCATTCACACAGACATTGCTGTCTACTCCTGAATCAGTCACACACACTGTGCTGTCAATTCGCGAATCGAACACACACAGTGCTGTCTACTCCTGCATCATTCACACACACAGTGCTGTCTACTCCTATATCATTCACACACACAGTTCTGTCTACTCCTGAATCATTCACACACAGAGTGATGACTACTTCTGAATCATTCACGCACACAGTGCTGTCTACTCCTGTATCATTCACACACACAGTGCTGTCTTCCCCTGAATCATTCACACACACAGTGCTGTCTACCCCTGAATCATTTACACACACAGTGCTGTCTACTCCTGAATCGTTTACACACACAGTGCTGTCTACTCCTGAATCATTCACACACACAGTGTTGTCTACCCCTGAATCATTCACACACACAGTGCTGTCTACTCCTGAATCATGCACACACACAGTGCTGTCTACTCCCGAATTGTACACACAGTGCTGTCTACTCCTGAATCATTCACATCCACAGTGCTGTCTACTCCTGAATCATGCACACACACAGTGCTGTCTACTCCTGTATCATTCACACACAGTGCTGTCTACTCCTGAATCATTCACACACAGTGCTGTCTGCTACTGAACCATTCACACACACAGTGATGTCTACTCATGAATCAGTCACACACAGGGTGCTGTCTACTCCTGACACATTCACACACACAGTGCTGTCTCCTCCTGACTTATTCACACACACAGTGCTGTCTCCTCCTGACTTATTCACACACACAGTGCTGTCTACTCCTGAATCATTAACACAAACAGTGCTGTCTTCTCCTGAATCATTCACACACAGATTGATGCCTACTCCTGAATCATTCACACACACAGTGCTGTCTACTCCTGAATCATTTGCACACACAGTGCTGTCTACTCCTGAATCATTCGCACACACAGTGCTGTCTACTCCTGACTCATTCACACACACAGTGCTGTCTACTCCTGAATCATTCACACACACAGTGCTGTCTATTCCTGAATCATTCACAGACACAGTGCTGTCTACTCCTGAATCATTCACACACACAGTGCTGTCTCCTCCTCAATCATTCACACACGCAGTGCTGTCTACCCCTGAATCATTCACACACACAGGGCTGTCTACTCCTGAATCATTCACACACAGTGCTGTCTACTCCTGAATCATTCACACACACAGTGCTGTCTCGTCCTGAATCATTCACACACACAGTGCGGTCTACTCCTGAATCATTCACATACACAGTGCGGTCTACTCCTGAATCATTCACACACACAGTGCTGTCTACTCCTGAATCATTCACTCACACAGTGCTGTCTACTCCTGACTCATTCACACACACAGTGCTGTCTCCTCCTGAATCATTCACACACAGAGTGATGACTACTTCTGAATCATTCACGCACACAGTGCTGCCTACTCCTGAATCATTCACACAGACATTGCTGTCTACTCCTGAATCAGTCACACACACAGTGCTGTCTACTTCTGACTCATTCACACACATAGTTCTCTCTGCTGCCGGATCGTACACACACACAGTGCTGTCTCCTCCTTAATCATTCACAAAAACAGTGCTGTCTACTCCTGAATCATGTACACACACAGTGCTGTCTACCCCTGAATCATTCACACACACAGTGCTGTCTATTCCTGAATCATTCACGCACACAGTGCTGTGTACCCCTAAATCGTTCACACACACAGTGCTGTCTATTCCTGAATTTCACACACACAGTGCTGTCTCCTCCTGAATCATTCACACACACAGTGCTGTCTACTCCAGAATCATTCACACACACAGTGCTGTCTCTTCCTGAATCATTCACAGACACAGTGCTGTCTACTCCTGAATCATTCACACACACAGTGCTGTCTACTCCTGAATCATTCACATACACAGTGCTGTCTACTCCTGAATCATTCACACACACAGGGCTGTCTACTCCTGAATTGTTCACACACACAGTGCTGTCTACTCCTGACTCATTCACACACACAGTGCTGTCTACTCCTGAATCATTCACACACAGAGTGATGACTACTTCTGAATCATTCACACACACAGTGCTGCCTACTCCTGAATCATTCACACAGACATTGCTGTCTACTCCTGAATCAGTCACACACACTGTGCTGTCAATTCGCGAATCGAACACACACAGTGCTGTCTACTCCTGCATCATTCACACACACAGTGCTGTCTACTCCTATATCATTCACACACACAGTTCTGTCTACTCCTGAATCATTCACACACAGAGTGATGACTACTTCTGAATCATTCACGCACACAGTGCTGTCTACTCCTGTATCATTCACACACACAGTGCTGTCTTCCCCTGAATCATTCACACACACAGTGCTGTCTACCCCTGAATCATTTACACACACAGTGCTGTCTACTCCTGAATCGTTTACACACACAGTGCTGTCTACTCCTGAATCATTCACACACACAGTGTTGTCTACCCCTGAATCATTCACACACACAGTGCTGTCTACTCCTGAATCATGCACACACACAGTGCTGTCTACTCCCGAATTGTACACACAGTGCTGTCTACTCCTGAATCATTCACATCCACAGTGCTGTCTACTCCTGAATCATGCACACACACAGTGCTGTCTACTCCTGTATCATTCACACACAGTGCTGTCTACTCCTGAATCATTCACACACAGTGCTGTCTGCTACTGAACCATTCACACACACAGTGATATCTACTCATGAATCAGTCACACACAGGGTGCTGTCTACTCCTGACACATTCACACACACAGTGCTGTCTCCTCCTGACTTATTCACACACACAGTGCTGTCTCCTCCTGACTTATTCACACACACAGTGCTGTCTACTCCTGAATCATTAACACAAACAGTGCTGTCTTCTCCTGAATCATTCACACACAGATTGATGCCTACTCCTGAATCAGTCACACACACAGTGCTGTCTACTCCTGAATCATTTGCACACACAGTGCTGTCTACTCCTGAATCATTCGCACACACAGTGCTGTCTACTCCTGACTCATTCACACACACAGTGCTGTCTACTCTCGAATCGAGCACACACAGTGCTGTCTACTCCTGAATCATTCACACACACAGTGCTGTCTACTCCTGAATCATTCACACACACAGTGCTGTCTACTCCTGAATCATTCACACACAGAGTGATGACTACTTCTGAATCATTCACGCACACAGTGCTGTCTACTCCTGTATCATTCACACACAGTGCTGTCTACTCCTGAATCATTCACACACAGTGCTGTCTACTACTGAACCATTCACACACAGAGTGATATCTACTCATGAATCAGTCACACACAGGGTGCTGTCTACTCCTGACACATTCACACACACAGTGCTGTCTACTCCAGAATCATTCACACACACAGTGCTGTCTATTCCTGAATCATTCACAGACACAGTGCTGTCTACTCCTGAATCATTCACACACACAGTGCTGTCTCCTCCTCAATCATTCACACACGCAGTGCTGTCTACCCCTGAATCATTCACACACACAGGGCTGTCTACTCCTGAATCATTCACACACAGTGCTGTCTACTCCTGAATCATTCACACACACAGTGCTGTCTCGTCCTGAATCATTCACACACACAGTGCGGTCTACTCCTGAATCATTCACATACACAGTGCTGTCTGCTCCTGAATCATTCACTCACACAGTGCTGTCTACTCCTGACTCATTCACACACACAGTGCTGTCTACTCCTGAATCATTCACACACAGAGTGATGACTACTTCTGAATCATTCACGCACACAGTGCTGCCTACTCCTGAATCATTCACACAGACATTGCTGTCTACTCCTGAATCAGTCACACACACAGTGCTGTCTACTTCTGACTCATTCACACACATAGTTCTCTCTGCTGCCGGATCGTACACACACACAGTGCTGTCTCCTCCTTAATCATTCACAAATACAGTGCTGTCTACTCCTGAATCATGTACACACACAGTGCTGTCTACCCCTGAATCATTCACACACACAGTGCTGTCTATTCCTGAATCATTCACGCACACAGTGCTGTGTACCCCTAAATCGTTCACACACACAGTGCTGTCTATTCCTGAATTTCACACACGCAGTGCTGTCTCCTCCTGAATCATTCACACACACAGTGCTGTCTACTCCAGAATCATTCACACACACAGTGCTGTCTATTCCTGAATCATTCACAGACACAGTGCTGTCTACTCCTGAATCATTCACACACACAGTGCTGTCTACTCCTGAATCATTCACATACACAGTGCTGTCTACTCCTGAATCATTCACACACACAGGGCTGTCTACTCCTGAATTGTTCACACACACAGTGCTGTCTACTCCTGACTCATTCACACACACAGTGCTGTCTACTCCTGAATCATTCACACACAGAGTGATGACTACTTCTGAATCATTCACACACACAGTGCTGCCTACTCCTGAATCATTCACACAGACATTGCTGTCTACTCCTGAATCAGTCACACACACTGTGCTGTCAATTCGCGAATCGAACACACACAGTGCTGTCTACTCCTGCATCATTCACACACACAGTGCTGTCTACTCCTATATCATTCACACACACAGTTCTGTCTACTCCTGAATCATTCACACACAGAGTGATGACTACTTCTGAATCATTCACGCACACAGTGCTGTCTACTCCTGTATCATTCACACACACAGTGCTGTCTTCCCCTGAATCATTCACACACACAGTGCTGTCTACCCCTGAATCATTTACACACACAGTGCTGTCTACTCCTGAATCATTTACACACACAGTGCTGTCTACTCCTTAATCATTCACACACACAGTGTTGTCTACCCCTGAATCATTTACACACAGAGTGCTGTCTACTCCTGAATCATTCACACACACAGTGCTGACTACTCCTGAATCATTCACGCACAGAGTGATGTCTCCTCCTGAATCATCCACTCAAACAGTGCTGTCTACTCCTGAATCATTCACACACACAGTGCTGTCTACTCCTGAAACATTCACACACACAGTGCTGTCTACTCCTGAATCATTCACACACACAGTGCTGTCTACTCCTGAATCATGCACACACACAGTGCTGTCTACTCCCGAATTGTACACACAGTGCTGTCTACTCCTGAATCATTCACATCCACAGTGCTGTCTACTCCTGAATCATGCACACACACAGTGCTGTCTACTCCTGTATCATTCACACACAGTGCTGTCTACTCCTGAATCATTCACACACAGTGCTGTCTACTACTGAACCATTCACACACAGAGTGATATCTACTCATGAATCAGTCACACACAGGGTGCTGTCTACTCCTGACACATTCACACACACAGTGCTGTCTCCTCCTGACTTATTCACACACACAGTGCTGTCTACTCCTGAATCATTAACACAAACAGTGCTGTCTTCTCCTGAATCATTCACACACAGACTGATGCCTACTCCTGAATCAGTCACACACACAGTGCTGTCTACTCCTGAATCATTCGCACACACAGTGCTGTCTACTCCTGAATCATTCGCACACACAGTGCTGTCTTCTCCTGACTCATTCACACACACAGTGCTGTCTACTCTCGAATCGAGCACACACAGTGCTGTCTACTCCTGAATCATTCACACACACAGTGCTGTCTACTCCTGAATCATTCACACACACAGTGCTGTCTACTCCTGAATCATTCACACACAGAGTGATGACTACTTCTGAATCATTCACGCACACAGTGCTGTCTACTCCTGTATCATTCACACACAGTGCTGTCTACTCCTGAATCATTCACACACAGTGCTGTCTACTACTGAACCATTCACACACAGAGTGATATCTACTCATGAATCAGTCACACACAGGGTGCTGTCTACTCCTGACACATTCACACACACAGTGCTGTCTCCTCCTGACTTATTCACACACACAGTGCTGTCTACTCCTGAATCATTAACACAAACAGTGCTGTCTTCTCCTGAATCATTCACACACAGACTGATGCCTACTCCTGAATCAGTCACACACACAGTGCTGTCTACTCCTGAATCATTCGCACACACAGTGCTGTCTACTCCTGAATCATTCGCACACACAGTGCTGTCTACTCCTGACTCATTCACACACACAGTGCTGTCTACTCTCGAATCGAGCACACACAGTGCTGTCTACTCCTGAATCATTCACACACACAGTGCTGTCTACTCCTGAATCATTCACACACAGAGTGATGACTACTTCTGAATCATTCACGCACACAGTGCTGTCTACTCCTGAATCATTCACACACGTAGTGCTGTCTACTCCTGAATCGATCACACACAGTGCTGTCTACTCCTGACTCATTCACACACACAGTGCTGTCTACTCCTGAATCATTCTCACACACAGTGCTGTCTACTCCTGAATTGTAAACACAGAGTGCTGTCTATCCCTGAATCCTTCACATACACAGTGCTGTCTCCTCCTGAATCATTCACACACAGTGCTGTGTACTCCTGAATCATTCACACACAGAGTGATGTCTACTCCTGAATCAGTCACACACATAGTGCTGTCTACTCCTGACTCATTCACACACACAGTGCTGTCTCCTCCTGAATCATACACACACACAGTGCTGTCTACTCCTGAATCATTCACACACAGAGTGCTGTCTACTCCTGAATCATTCACACACACAGTGCTGTCTATTCCTGAATCATTCACAGACACAGTGCTGTCTACTCCTGAATCATTCACACACACAGTGCTGTCTACTCCTGAATCATTCACATACACAGTGCTGTCTACTCCTGAATCATTCACACACACAGGGCTGTCTACTCCTGAATTGTTCACACACACAGTGCTGTCTACTCCTGACTCATTCACACACACAGTGCTGTCTACTCCTGAATCATTCACACACAGAGTGATGACTACTTCTGAATCATTCACACACACAGTGCTGCCTACTCCTGAATCATTCACACAGACATTGCTGTCTACTCCTGAATCAGTCACACACACTGTGCTGTCAATTCGCGAATCGAACACACACAGTGCTGTCTACTCCTGCATCATTCACACACACAGTGCTGTCTACTCCTATATCATTCACACACACAGTTCTGTCTACTCCTGAATCATTCACACACAGAGTGATGACTACTTCTGAATCATTCACGCACACAGTGCTGTCTACTCCTGTATCATTCACACACACAGTGCTGTCTTCCCCTGAATCATTCACACACACAGTGCTGTCTACCCCTGAATCATTTACACACACAGTGCTGTCTACTCCTGAATCATTTACACACACAGTGCTGTCTACTCCTTAATCATTCACACACACAGTGTTGTCTACCCCTGAATCATTTACACACAGAGTGCTGTCTACTCCTGAATCATTCACACACACAGTGCTGACTACTCCTGAATCATTCACGCACAGAGTGATGTCTCCTCCTGAATCATCCACTCAAACAGTGCTGTCTACTCCTGAATCATTCACACACACAGTGCTGTCTACTCCTGAAACATTCACACACACAGTGCTGTCTACTCCTGAATCATTCACACACACAGTGCTGTCTACTCCTGAATTATGCACACACACAGTGCTGTCTACTCCCGAATTGTACACACAGTGCTGTCTACTCCTGAATCATTCACATCCACAGTGCTGTCTACTCCTGAATCATGCACACACACAGTGCTGTCTACTCCTGTATCATTCACACACAGTGCTGTCTACTCCTGAATCATTCACACACAGTGCTGTCTACTACTGAACCATTCACACACAGAGTGATATCTACTCATGAATCAGTCACACACAGGGTGCTGTCTACTCCTGACACATTCACACACACAGTGCTGTCTCCTCCTGACTTATTCACACACACAGTGCTGTCTACTCCTGAATCATTAACACAAACAGTGCTGTCTTCTCCTGAATCATTCACACACAGACTGATGCCTACTCCTGAATCAGTCACACACACAGTGCTGTCTACTCCTGAATCATTCGCACACACAGTGCTGTCTACTCCTGAATCATTCGCACACACAGTGCTGTCTACTCCTGACTCATTCACACACACAGTGCTGTCTACTCTCGAATCGAGCACACACAGTGCTGTCTACTCCTGAATCATTCACACACACAGTGCTGTCTACTCCTGAATCATTCACACACACAGTGCTGTCTACTCCTGAATCATTCACACACAGAGTGATGACTACTTCTGAATCATTCACGCACACAGTGCTGTCTACTCCTGTATCATTCACACACAGTGCTGTCTACTCCTGAATCATTCACACACAGTGCTGTCTACTACTGAACCATTCACACACAGAGTGATATCTACTCATGAATCAGTCACACACAGGGTGCTGTCTACTCCTGACACATTCACACACACAGTGCTGTCTCCTCCTGACTTATTCACACACACAGTGCTGTCTACTCCTGAATCATTAACACAAACAGTGCTGTCTTCTCCTGAATCATTCACACACAGACTGATGCCTACTCCTGAATCAGTCACACACACAGTGCTGTCTACTCCTGAATCATTCGCACACACAGTGCTGTCTACTCCTGAATCATTCGCACACACAGTGCTGTCTACTCCTGACTCATTCACACACACAGTGCTGTCTACTCTCGAATCGAGCACACACAGTGCTGTCTACTCCTGAATCATTCACACACACAGTGCTGTCTACTCCTGAATCATTCACACACAGAGTGATGACTACTTCTGAATCATTCACGCACACAGTGCTGTCTACTCCTGAATCATTCACACACGTAGTGCTGTCTACTCCTGAATCGATCACACACAGTGCTGTCTACTCCTGACTCATTCACACACACAGTGCTGTCTACTCCTGAATCATTCTCATACACAGTGCTGTCTACTCCTGAATTGTAAACACAGAGTGCTGTCTATCCCTGAATCCTTCACATACACAGTGCTGTCTCCTCCTGAATCATTCACACACAGTGCTGTGTACTCCTGAATCATTCACACACAGAGTGATGTCTACTCCTGAATCAGTCACACACATAGTGCTGTCTACTCCTGACTCATTCACACACACAGTGCTGTCTCCTCCTGAATCATACACACACACAGTGCTGTCTACTCCTGAATCATTCACACACAGAGTGCTGTCTACTCCTGAATCATTTTCACACACACAGTGCTGACTACTCCTGAATCATTCACACACACAGTGCTGTCTACTCCTGAATAATTCACACACAGAGTGATGTCTACTCCTGAATCATTCACACACACAAAGCTGCCTACTCCTGAATCATTCACACACACAGTGCTGTCTACTCTGAATCATTCACACACACAGTGCTGTCTACTCCTGAATCATTCACACACACAGTGCTGCCTTCTCCTGAATCATTCACACACACATTGCTGTCTCCACCTGAATCATTCACACACACAGTGCTGCCTACTCTGAATCATTCACACACACAGTGCTGTCTACTCCTGAATCATTCACACACAAAGTGGTGTCGACTCATGAATCATTCACACACACAAAGTTGGCTACTCCTGAATCATTCACACACACAGTGCTGTCTACTCCTGAATCATTCACACACACAGTGCTGTCTACTCTCGAATCATTCACACACACAGTGCTGTCTACTCCTGAATCATTCACACACACAGTGCTGTCTACTCCTGAATCATTCACACACAGTGCTGTCTACTCCTGAATCATTCACGCACACAGTGCTGTCTACTCCCGTATCATTCACACACACAGTGCTGTCTACTCCTGAATCATTCACACACACAGTGCTGTCTACTCCCGAATCGATCACACACAGTGCTGTCTACTCCTGACTCATTCACACACACAGTGCTGTCTACTCCTGAATCATTCACACACAAAGTGGTGTCGACTCATGAATCATTCACACACACAGTGCTGTCTACTCCTGAATCATTCACACACAAAGTGGTGTCGACTCATCAATCATTCACACACACAAAGTTGGCTACTCATGAATCATTCACACACACAGTGCTGTCTACTCCTGAATCATTCACACACACAGTGCTGTCTACTCCTGAATCATTCACACACAAAGTGGTGTCGACTCATGAATCATTCACACACACAAAGTTGGCTACTCATGAATCATTCACACACACAGTGCTGTCTACTCCTGACTCATTCACACACACAGTGCTGTCTACTCTCGAATCGAGCACACACAGTGCTGTCTACTCCTGAATCATTCACACACACAGTGCTGTCTACTCCTGAATCATTCACACACACAGTGCTGTCTACTCCTGAATCATTCACACACAGAGTGATGACTACTTCTGAATCATCCACGCACACAGTGCTGTCTACTCCTGAATCATTCACACACACAGTGCTGTCTACTCCTGACTCATTCACACACGTAGTGCTGTCTACTCCTGAATCGATCACACACAGTGCTGTCTACTCCTGACTCATTCACACACACAGTGCTGTCTCGTCCTGAATCATTCACACACACAGTGCGGTCTACTCCTGAATCATTCTCATACACAGTGCTGTCTACTCCTGAATCAGTCACACACATAGTGCTGTCTACTCCTGACTCATTCACACACACAGTGCTGTCTCCTCCTGAATCATACACACACACAGTGCTGTCTACTCCTGAATCATTCACACACAGAGTGCTGTCTACTCCTGAATCATTCACACACACATTGCTGTCTACTCCTGAATCATTTTCACACACACAGTGCTGACTACTCCTGAATCATTCACACACACAGTGCTGTCTACTCCTGAATAATTCACACACAGAGTGATGTCTACTCCTGAATCATTCACACACACAAAGCTGCCTACTCCTGAATCATTCACACACACAGTGCTGTCTACTCTGAATCATTCACACACACAGTGCTGTCTACTCCTGAATCATTCACACACACAGTGCTGCCTACTCCTGAATCATTCACACACATAGTGCTGTCTACTCCTGAATCATTCACACACACAGTGCTGTCTACTCCTGAAACATTTTCACACACACAGTGCTGTCGACTCATGAATCATTCACACACACAGTGCTGTCTCCTCCTGAATCATTCACACACAAAGTGGTGTCGACTCATGAATCATTCACACACACAAAGTTGGCTACTCCTGAATCATTCACACACACAGTGCTGTCTACTCCTGAATCATTCACACACACAGTGCTGTCTACTCTCGAATCATTCACACACACAGTCCTGTCTTCCCCTGAATCATTCACACACAGAGTGATGTCTACTTCTGAATCATTCACGCACACAGTGCTGTCTACTCCCGAATCATTCACACACACAGTGCTGTCTACTCCTGAATCATTCACACACACAGTGCTGTCTACTCCCGAATCATTCACACACAGTGCTGTCTCCTCCTGACTCATTCACACACACAGTGCTGTCTACTCCTGAATCATTCACACACAAAGTGGTGTCGACTCATGAATCATTCACACACACAGTGCTGTCTACTCCTGAATCATTCACACACAAAGTGGTGTCGACTCCTGAATCATTCACACACACAGTGCTGTCTACTCCTGAATCATTCACACACAAAGTGGTGTCGACTCATGAATCATTCACACACACAAAGTTGGCTACTCATGAATCATTCACACACACAGTGCTGTCTATTCCTGAATCATTCACACACACAGTGCTGTCTACTCCTGAATCATTCACACACAAAGTGGTGTCGACTCATGAATCATTCACACACACCAAGTTGGCTACTCATGAATCATTCACACTCACAGTGCTGTCTACTCTCGAATCATTCACACACACAGTGCTGTCAACTCCTGAATCATTCACACACACAGTCCTGTCTTCCCCTGAATCATTCACACACAGAGTGATGTCTACTACCGAATCATTCACTCACACAGTGCTGTCTACTCCCGAATCATTCACACACACAGTGCTGTCTAATCCTGAATCATTCACACACACAGTGCTGTCTACTCCCGAATCGATCACACACAGTGCTGTCCACTCCTGACTCATTCACACACACAGTGCTGTCTACTCCTGAATCATTCACACACAGAGTGATGACTACTTCAGAATCATTCACGCACACAGTGCTGTCTACTCCTGAATCATTTTCACACACGCAGTGCTGTCTGCTCCTGAATCATTCACACGCACAGTGCTGTCTACTCCTGAATCATTCACACACACAGTGATGTCTACTCCTGAATCAGTCACACACATAGTGCTGTCTACTCCTGAATCATTCACACACACAGTGCTGGCTACTCCTGAATCATTTTCACACACACACAGTGCTGTCTACTCCTGAATCATTGACACACAGTGCTGTCTACTCCTGAATCATTCACAAACACATTGTGCTGACTACTCCTGAATCATTCACATACATTGTGCTGTCTACTCCTGAATCATTCGCACACACAGTGCTGTCTATTCCTGACTCATTCACACACGTAGTGCTGTCTACTCTCGAATCGAACACACACAGTGCTGTCTACTCCTGAATCATTCACACACACAGTGCTGTCTACTCCTGAATCATTCACACACACAGTACTGGCTACTCCTGAATCATTTTCACACACACACAGTGCTGTCTACTCCTGAATCATTCACACACACAAAGCTGCCTACTCCTGACTCATTCACACACACAGTGCTGTCTACTCCTGAATTATTCACACACAGTGCTGTCTCCTCCTGACTCATTCACACACAGAGTGCTGTCTACTCCTGAATCATTCACACACACAAAGCTGCCTACTCCTGACTCATTCACACACACAGTGCTGTCTACTCCTGAATTATTCACACACAGTGCTGTCTCCTCCTGAATCATTCACACACAAGGTGCTGTCTACTCCTGAATCATTCACACACAAAGTGGTGTCGACTCCTGAATCATTCACACACACAAAGTTGGCGACTCATGGATCATTCACACACACAGTGCTGTCTACTCCTGAATCATTCATACACACAGTGCTGTCTACTCCTGTATCATTCACACACAGAGTGATGTCCACTCCTGAATCATTCACACACAGAGTGATGTCTACTTCTGAATCATTCACTCACACAGTGCTGTCTACTCCCGAATCATTCACACACACAGTGCTGCCTACTCCTGAATCATTCACACACACAGTGCTGCCTACTCCTGAATCATTCACACACACATTGCTGTGTACTCCTGAATCGGTCACACACATAGTGCTGTCTCCTCCCGAATCGAGCACACACAATGCTGTCTACTCCTGACTCATTCACACACAGAGTGATGACTACTCCTGAATTGTAAACAGAGTGCTGTCTATCCCTGAATCCTTCACATACACAGTGCTGTCTACTCCTGAATCATGCACACACACAGTGCTGTCTACTTATATATCATTCACACACACAGTGCTGTCTACTCCTGAATCATTCACACACACAGTGCTGTCTAACCGTGAATCATTCACACACACAGTGCTGTCTACTCCTGAGTCATTCACACACACAATGCTGTCTCCTCCTGAATCATTCACACACACAGTGCTGTCTAACCGTGAATCATTCACACACACAGTGCTGTCTCCTCCGGAAACATTCACACACACAGTGCTGTCTCGTCCAGAATCATTCACACACACAGTGCTGTCTACTCCTGAGTCACTCACACACACAGTGCTGTCTACTCCTGAATCATTCATACACAGTGCTGTCTACTCCAGAATCATTCACACAGAGTGCTGTCTAGTCCTGAGTCATTCACACACACACAGTGCTGTCTCCTCCTGAATCATTCACACACACAGTGCCGTCTACTCCTGAATCATTCACACAGAGTGCTGTCTATTCCTGAATCATTCACACACACAGTGCTGTCTATTCCTGAATCATTCACGCACACATTGCTGTCTCCTCCTGAATCATTCACACACACAGTGTTGTCTACTCCCGAATCGTACACATACAATGCTGTCTACTGCTGAATCATTCACACACACAGTGCTGTCTACTCCTGAATCATTCACACACACAGTGCTGTCTGCTCCTGAATCATTCACACACACAGTGCTGTCTATTCCTGAATCATTCACACACACAGTGCTGTCTCCTCCTGAAACATTCACACACACAGTTCGGTCTACTCCTGAATCATTCCCACACAGTGCTGTCTATTCCTGAATTATTCACACACACAGTGCTGTCTACTCCTGAATAATTCACACACACAGTGCTGTCTACTCCTGAATCGTTCACATACACAGTGCTGTCTTCTCCTGAATCATTCACACACACAGTGCTGTCTAACCGTGAATCATTCACACACACTGTGATATCTACTCCTGAATCATTCACACACACAGTGCTGTCTCCTCCTGAAACATTCACACACACAGTGCTGTCTAGTCCTGAATCATTCACACACTCAGTGCTGTCTACTCCTGAGTCATTCACACACACAGTGCTGTCTACTCCTGAATCATTCACACACAGTGCTGTCTACTCCTGAGTCATTCACACACACAGTGCTGTCTACTCCTGAATCATTCACACACACAGTGCTGTCTTCTCCTGAATCATTTACAAACACAGAGCTGTCTATTCCTGAATCATTCACACACTCAGTGCTGTCTCCTCCGGAAACATTCACACACACAGTGCTGTCTCGTCCAGAATCATTCACACACACAGTGCTGTCTACTCCTGAGTCACTCACACACACAGTGCTGTCTACTCCTGAATCATTCATACACAGTGCTGTCTACTCCAGAATCATTCACACAGAGTGCTGTCTAGTCCTGAGTCATTCACACACACACAGTGCTGTCTCCTCCTGAATCATTCACACACACAGTGCCGTCTACTCCTGAATCATTCACACAGAGTGCTGTCTATTCCTGAATCATTCACACACACAGTGCTGTCTATTCCTGAATCATTCACGCACACATTGCTGTCTCCTCCTGAATCATTCACACACACAGTGTTGTCTACTCCCGAATCGTACACATACAATGCTGTCTACTGCTGAATCATTCACACACACAGTGCTGTCTACTCCTGAATCATTCACACACACAGTGCTGTCTGCTCCTGAATCATTCACACACACAGTGCTGTCTATTCCTGAATCATTCACACACACAGTGCTGTCTCCTCCTGAAACATTCACACACACAGTTCGGTCTACTCCTGAATCATTCCCACACAGTGCTGTCTATTCCTGAATTATTCACACACACAGTGCTGTCTACTCCTGAATAATTCACACACACAGTGCTGTCTACTCCTGAATCGTTCACATACACAGTGCTGTCTTCTCCTGAATCATTCACACACACAGTGCTGTCTAACCGTGAATCATTCACACACACTGTGATATCTACTCCTGAATCATTCACACACACAGTGCTGTCTCCTCCTGAAACATTCACACACACAGTGCTGTCTAGTCCTGAATCATTCACACACTCAGTGCTGTCTACTCCTGAGTCATTCACACACACAGTGCTGTCTACTCCTGAATCATTCACACACAGTGCTGTCTACTCCTGAGTCATTCAGACACACAGTGCTGTCTACTCCTGAATCATTCACACACACAGTGCTGTCTTCTCCTGAATCATTTACAAACACAGAGCTGTCTATTCCTGAATCATTCACGCACACAGTGCTGTCTACTCCTGAATCATTCTCACGCACAGTGCTGTCTCCTTATGAATCATTCACACACACAGTGCTGTCTACTCCTGAATCATTCTCACACACAGTGCTGTCTACTCCCGAATCGTACACACACAGTGAGTGCTGTCTACCCCTGAATCAAACAGAAACACAGTGCTGTCTCCTTATGAATCATTCACACACACAGTGCTGTCTAGTCCTGAATCATTCACACACACAGTGCTGTCTACTCCTGAATCATTCACACACACAGTGCTGTCTTTCCTGTATCATTCACACATACAGTGCTGTCTACCTCTGAATCATTCACACACACAGTGCTGTCTGCTCCCGAATCGTACACACACAGTGAGTGCTGTCGACTCCTGAATCAAACAGAAACACAGTGCTGTCTCCTTATGAATCATTCACACACACAGTGCTGTCTACTCCTGAATCATTCACACACATAGAGCTGTCTACTCCTGTATCATTCACACACACAGTGCTGCCTACTTCTGAAACATTCACACACACAGTGCAGTCAGTCCTGAATCATTCACACACACAGTGCTGTCTACTCCTGAATCATTCAAACACAGTGCTGTCTCCTCCTGAATCATACACACACACAGTGCTGTCTACTCCTGAATCATTCACACACAGAGTGCTGTCTACTCCTGAATCATTCACACACACAGTGCTGTCTACTCCTGAATCATTTTCACACACACAGTGCTGATTACTCCTGAATCATTCACACACACAGTGCTGTCTACTCCTGAATAATTCACACACAGAGTGATGTCTCCTCATGAATCATTCACACACACAAAGCTGCCTACTCCTGAATCATTCACACACACAGTGCTGTCTACTCTGAATCATTCACACACACAGTGCTGTCTACTGCTGAATCATTCACACACACACTGCTGCCTACTCCTGAATCATTCACACACACATTGCTGTCTCCACCTGAATCATTCACACACACAGTGCTGCCTACTCTGAATCATTCACACACACAGTGCTGTCTACTCCTGAATCATTCACACACAGAGTGATGTCTACTCCTGAATCAGTCACACACATAGTGCTGTCTACTCCTGAAACATTTTCACACACACAGTGCTGTCGACTCATGAATCATTCACACACACAGTGCTGTCTACTCCTGAATCATTCACACACAAAGTGGTGTCGACTCATGAATCATTCACACACACAAAGTTGGCTACTCCTGAATCATTCACACACACAGTGCTGTCTACTCCTGAATCATTCACACACACAGTCCTGTCTTCCCCTGAATCATTCACACACAGAGTGATGTCTACTTCTGAATCATTCACGCACACAGTGCTGTCTACTCCCGAATCATTCACACACACAGTGCTGTCTACTCCTGAATCATTCACACACACAGTGCTGTCTACTCCCGAATCGATCACACACAGTGCTGTCTACTCCTGACTCATTCACACACTCAGTGCTGTCTACTCCTGAATCATTCACACACAAAGTGGTGTCGACTCATGAATCATTCACACACACAGTGCTGTCTACTCCTGAATCATTCACACACAAAGTGGTGTCGACTCATGAATCATTCACACACACAGTTCTGTCTACTCCTGAATCATTCACACACAAAGTGGTGTCGACTCATGAACCATTCACACACACAAAGTTGGCTACTCATGAATCATTCACACTCACAGTGCTGTCTACTCCTGAATCATTCACACACACAGTGCTGTCTACTCCTGAATCATTCACACACAAAGTGGTGTCGACTCATGAATCATTCACACACACCAAGTTGGCTACTCATGAATCATTCACACTCACAGTGCTGTCAACTCCCGAATCGTACACACACAGTGAGTGCTGTCTACCCCTGAATCAAACAGAAACACAGTGCTGTCTCCTTATGAATCATTCACACACACAGTGCTGTCTAGTCCTGAATCATTCACACACACAGTGCTGTCTACTCCTGAATCATTCACACACACAGTGCTGTCTATTCCTGTATCATTCACACATACAGTGCTGTCTACCTCTGAATCATTCACACACACAGTGCTGTCTGCTCCCGAATCGTACACACACAGTGAGTGCTGTCTACTCCTGAATCAAACAGAAACACAGTGCTGTCTCCTTATGAATCATTCACACACACAGTGCTGTCTACTCCTGAATCATTCACACACACAGTGCTGCCTACTTCTGAAACATTCACACACACAGTGCAGTCAGTCCTGAATCATTCACACACACAGTGCTGTCTACTCCTGAATCATTCAAACACAGTGCTGTCTACTCCTGAATCATTGACACACACAGTGCTGTCTATTCCTGAATCATTCACACACACAGTGCTGTCTATTCCTGAATCATTCACACACGCAGTGCTGTCTCCTCCTGAATCATTCACACACACAGTGCTGTCTCCTCCTGAGTCATTCACACACACAGTGCTGTCTACTCCTGAATCATTCACACAGAGTGCTGTCTAGTCCTGAATCATTCACACACACAGTGCTGTCTACTCCTGAATCATTCACACACACGCTGTCTACTCCTGAATCATTCACACACACAGTGCTGTCTACTCCTGAGTCATTCACACACACAGTGCTGTCTACTCCTGAACCATTCACACACAGTGCTGTCTACTCCTGAATCATTCACACACAGTGCTGTCTACTCCTGAATCATTCACTCACACAGTGCTGTCTACTCCCGAATCATTCACACACACAGTGCTGTCTACTCCTGAATCATTCACACACACAGTGCTGTCTACTCCCGAATCGATCACACACAGTGCTGTCCACTCCTGACTCATTCACACACACAGTGCTGTCTACTCCTGAATCATTCACACACAGAGTGATGACGACTTCAGAATCATTCACGCACACAGTGCTGTCTCCTCCTGAATCATTCACACACACAGTGCTGTCTACTCCTGAGTCATTCACACACACAGTGCTGTCTACTCCTGAATCATTCACACACACAGTGCTGTCTTCTCCTGAATCATTTACAAACACAGAGCTGTCTATTCCTGAATCATTCACGCACACAGTGCTGTCTACTCCTGAATCATTCTCACGCACAGTGCTGTCTCCTTATGAATCATTCACACACACAGTGCTGTCTACTCCTGAATCATTCTCACACACAGTGCTGTCTACTCCCGAATCGTACACACACAGTGAGTGCTGTCTACCCCTGAATCAAACAGAAACACAGTGCTGTCTCCTTATGAATCATTCACACACACAGTGCTGTCTAGTCCTGAATCATTCACACACACAGTGCTGTCTACTCCTGAATCATTCACACACACAGTGCTGTCTATTCCTGTATCATTCACACATACAGTGCTGTCTACCTCTGAATCATTCACACACACAGTGCTGTCTGCTCCCGAATCGTACACACACAGTGAGTGCTGTCTACTCCTGAATCAAACAGAAACACAGTGCTGTCTCCTTATGAATCATTCACACACACAGTGCTGTCTACTCCTGAATCATTCACACACACAGTGCTGCCTACTTCTGAAACATTCACACACACAGTGCAGTTAGTCCTGAATCATTCACACACACAGTGCTGTCTACTCCTGAATCATTCAAACACAGTGCTGTCTACTCCTGAATCATTCACACACACAGTGCTGTCTATTCCTGAATCATTCACACACACAGTGCTGTCTATTCCTGAATCATTCACACACGCAGTGCTGTCTCCTCCTGAATCATTCACACACACAGTGCTGTCTCCTCCTGAGTCATTCACACACACAGTGCTGTCTACTCCTGAATCATTCACACAGAGTGCTGTCTAGTCCTGAATCATTCACACACACAGTGCTGTCTACTCCTGAATCATTCACACACACAGTGCTGTCTACTCCCGAATCATTCACACACACAGTGCTGTCTACTCCTGAGTCATTCACACACACAGTGCTGTCTACTCCTGAACCATTCACACACAGTGCTGTCTACTCCTGAATCATTCACACACAGTGCTGTCTACTCCTGAATCATTCACTCACACAGTGCTGTCTACTCCCGAATCATTCACACACACAGTGCTGTCTACTCCTGAATCATTCACACACACAGTGCTGTCTACTCCCGAATCGATCACACACAGTGCTGTCCACTCCTGACTCATTCACACACACAGTGCTGTCTACTCCTGAATCATTCACACACAGAGTGATGACGACTTCAGAATCATTCACGCACACAGTGCTGTCTCCTCCTGAATCATTCACACACACAGTGCTGTCTACTCCTGAGTCATTCACACACACAGTGCTGTCTACTCCTGAATCATTCACACACAGTGCTGTCTACTCCTGAGTCATTCACACACACAGTGCTGTCTACTCCTGAATCATTCACACACACAGTGCTGTCTTCTCCTGAATCATTTACAAACACAGAGCTGTCTATTCCTGAATCATTCACGCACACAGTGCTGTCTACTCCTGAATCATTCTCACGCACAGTGCTGTCTCCTTATGAATCATTCACACACACAGTGCTGTCTACTCCTGAATCATTCTCACACACAGTGCTGTCTACTACCGAATCGTACACACACAGTGAGTGCTGTCTACCCCTGAATCAAACAGAAACACAGTGCTGTCTCCTTATGAATCATTCACACACACAGTGCTGTCTAGTCCTGAATCATTCACACACACAGTGCTGTCTACTCCTGAATCATTCACACACACAGTGCTGTCTATTCCTGTATCATTCACACATACAGTGCTGTCTACCTCTGAATCATTCACACACACAGTGCTGTCTGCTCCCGAATCGTACACACACAGTGAGTGCTGTCTACCCCTGAATCAAACAGAAACACAGTGCTGTCTCCTTATGAATCATTCACACACACAGTGCTGTCTACTCCTGAATCATTCACACACATAGAGCTGTCTACTCCTGTATCATTCACACACACAGTGCTGCCTACTTCTGAAACATTCACACACACAGTGCAGTCAGTCCTGAATCATTCACACACACAGTGCTGTCTTCTCCTGAATCATTCAAACACAGTGCTGTCTTCTCCTGAATCATTCACACACACAGTGCTGTCTATTCCTGAATCATTCACACACGCAGTGCTGTCTCCTCCTGAATCATTCACACACACAGTGCTGTCTCCTCCTGAGTCATTCACACACACAGTGCTGTCTACTCCTGAATCATTCACACAGAGTGCTGTCTAGTCCTGAATCATTCACACACACAGTGCTGTCTACTCCTGAATCATTCACACACACAGTGCTGTCTACTCCTGAACCATTCACACACAGTGCTGTCTACTCCTGAATCATTCACACACAGTGCTGTCTACTCCTGAATCATTCACATACACAGTGCTGTCTTCTCCTGAATCATTCACACACACAGTGTTGTCTATTCCTGAATCATTCACACACACAGTGCTGTCTCCTCCTGAAACATTCACACACACAGTGCTGTCTAACCGTGAATCATTCACACACACTGTGATATCTACTCCTGAATCATTCACACACACAGTGCTGTCTACTCCTGAATCATTCTCACACACAGTGCGGTCTCCTTATGAATCATTCACACACACAGTGCTGTCTACTCCTGAATCATTCACACACACAGTGCTGTCTCCTTATGAATCATTCACACACACAGTGCTGTCTCCTCCTGAATCATTCACACACACAGTGCTGTCTACCCCTGGATCATTCACACACACATTGCTGTCGACTCCCGAATCATTCTCACACACAATGCTGTCTCCTTATGAATCATTCACACACACAGTGCTGTCTGCTCCTGAATCATTCACACACACAGTGCTGTCTATTCCTGAATCATTCACACACAGTGCTGTCTCCTCCTGAATCATTCACACACACAGTGCTGTCTACTCCTGAATCATTCACACACACATTGCTGTCTACTCTTGAATCATTCACACACACAGTGCTGTCTGTTCCTGAATCATTCACACACACAGTGCTGTCTACTCCCGAATGGTACACACACACAGTGCTGTCTGCTCCCGAATCATTCACACACATAGAGCTGTCTCCTCCTGAATCATTCACACACACAGTGCTGCCTACTTCTGAATCATTCACACACAGTGCTGTCAGTCCTGAATCATTCACACACACAGTGCTGTCTCCTCCTGAATCATTAACACACACAGTGCTGTCAGTCCTGAATTATTCACACACACGGTGCTGTCTACTCCTGAATCATTCACACACACAGTGCTGTCAGTCCTGAATCATTCACACACACAGTGCTGTCTACTCCTGAATCATTCACACACAGTGCGCTCTACTCCTGAATCATTCACACACACAGTGGTGTCTGCTCCCGAATAATTCACACACACATTGCTGTCTACTCTTGAATCATTCACACACACAGTGCTGTCTGTTCCTGAATCATTCACACACACAGTGCTGTCTCCTCCTGAATCATTCACACACACAGTGCTGTCTCCTCCTGAATCATTCACACACACAGTGCTGTCTACTCCTGAATCATTCACACACACAGTGCTGTCTGTTCCTGAATCATTCACACACACAGTGCTGTCTACTCCTGAATCAGTCACACACACAGTGCTGTCTCCTCCTGAATCATTAGCATACACAGTGCTGTCTACTCCTGAATCATTCACACACACAGTGCTGTCTATTCCTGAATCATTCACACACACAGTGCTGTCTACTCCTGAATCATTCACACACCCAGTGCTGTCTACCCCTGAATCATTCACACACACAGTGCTGTCTCCTCCTGAATCATTCACACACACAGTGCTGTCTACTCCTGAATCATTCACACACACAGTGCTGCCTACTCTGAATCATTCACACACACAGTGCTGTCTACTCCTGAATCATTCACACACAGAGTGATGTCTACTCCTGAATCAGTCACACACATAGTGCTGTCTACTCCTGAATCATTCACACACACAGTGCTGTCTACTCCTGAAACATTTTCACACACACAGTGCTGTCGACTCATGAATCATTCACACACACAGTGCTGTCTACTCCTGAATCATTCACACACAAAGTGGTGTCGACTCATGAATCATTCACACACACAGTGCTGTCTACTCCTGAATCATTCACACACACAGTGCTGTCTACTCTCGAATCATTCACACACACAGTGCTGTCTACTCCTGAATCATTCACACACACAGTCCTGTCTTCCCCTGAATCATTCACACACAGAGTGATGTCTACTTCTGAATCATTCACACACACAGTGCTGTCTCCTCCCGAATCGATCACACACAGTGCTGTCTACTCCTGACTCATTCACACACACAGTGCTGTCTACTCCTGAATCATTCACACACAAAGTGGTGTCGACTCATGAATCATTCACACACACAGTGCTGTCTACTCCTGAATCATTCACACACAAAGTGGTGTCGACTCATGAATCATTCACACACACAGTGCTGTCTACTCCTGAATCATTCACACACAAAGTGGTGTCGACTCATGAATCATTCACACACAAAGTGGTGTCGACTCATGAATCATTCACACACACCAAGTTGGCTACTCATGAATCATTCACACTCACAGTGCTGTCTACTCCCGAATCGTACACACACAGTGAGTGCTGTCTACCCCTGAATCAAACAGAAACACAGTGCTGTCTCCTTATGAATCATTCACACACACAGGGCTGTCTACTCCTGAATCATTCACACACACAGTGCTGTCTATTCCTGTATCATTCACACATACAGTGCTGTCTACCTCTGAATCATTCACACACACAGTGCTGTCTGCTCCCGAATCGTACACACACAGTGAGTGCTGTCTACTCCTGAATCAAACAGAAACACAGTGCTGTCTCCTTATGAATCATTCACACACACAGTGCTGTCTACTCCTGAATCATTCACACACACAGTGCTGCCTACTTCTGAAACATTCACACACACAGTGCAGTCAGTCCTGAATCATTCACACACACAGTGCTGTCTACTCCTGAATCATTCAAACACAGTGCTGTCTACTCCTGAATCATTCACACACACAGTGCTGTCTATTCCTGAATCATTCACACACACAGTGCTGTCTATTCCTGAATCATTCACACACGCAGTGCTGTCTCCTCCTGAATCATTCACACACATAGTGCTGTCTCCTCCTGAGTCATTCACACACACAGTGCTGTCTACTCCTGAATCATTCACACAGAGTGCTGTCTAGTCCTGAATCATTCACACACACAGTGCTGTCTACTCCTGAATCATTCACACACACAGTGCTGTCTACTCCTGAATCATTCACACACACAGTGCTGTCTACTCCTGAGTCATTCACACACACAGTGCTGTCTACTCCTGAATCATTCACACACAGAGTGATGACGACTTCAGAATCATTCACGCACACAGTGCTGTCTCCTCCTGAATCATTCACACACACAGTGCTGTCTACTCCTGAATCATTCACACACAGTGCTGTCTACTCCTGAGTCATTCACACACTCAGTGCTGTCTACTCCTGAATCATTCACACACACAGTGCTGTCTCCTCCTGAATCATTTACAAACACAGTGCTGTCTATTCCTGAATCATTCACGCACACAGTGCTGTCTACTCCTGAATCATTCTCACGCACAGTGCTGTCTCCTTATGAATCATTCACACACACAGTGCTGTCTAGTCCTGAATCATTCACACACACAGTGCTGTCTACTCCTGAATCATTCACACACACAGTGCTGTCTATTCCTGTATCATTCACACATACAGTGCTGTCTACCTCTGAATCATTCACACACACAGTGCTGTCTGCTCCCGAATCGTACACACACAGTGAGTGCTGTCTACCCCTGAATCAAACAGAAACACAGTGCTGTCTCCTTATGAATCATTCACACACACAGTGCTGTCTACTCCTGAATCATTCACACACATAGAGCTGTCTACTCCTGTATCATTCACACACACAGTGCTGCCTACTTCTGAAACATTCACACACACAGTGCAGTCAGTCCTGAATCATTCACACACACAGTGCTGTCTTCTCCTGAATCATTCAAACACAGTGCTGTCTTCTCCTGAATCATTCACACACACAGTGCTGTCTATTCCTGAATCATTCACACACGCAGTGCTGTCTCCTCCTGAATCATTCACACACACAGTGCTGTCTATTCCTGAGTCATTCACACACACAGTGCTGTCTACTCCTGAATCATTCACACAGAGTGCTGTCTAGTCCTGAATCATTCACACACACAGTGCTGTCTACTCCTGAATCATTCACACACACAGTGCTGTCTACTCCTGAATCATTCACACACACAGTGCTGTCTGCTCCTGAGTCATTCACACACACAGTGCTGCCTACTCCTGAACCATTCACACACAGTGCTGTCTACTCCTGAATCATTCACACACAGTGCTGTCTACTCCTGAATCATTCACATACACAGTGCTGTCTTCTCCTGAATCATTCACACACACAGTGTTGTCTATTCCTGAATCATTCACACACACAGTGCTGTCTCCTCCTGAAACATTCACACACACAGTGCTGTCTAACCGTGAATCATTCACACACACTGTGATATCTACTCCTGAATCAGTCACACACACAGTGCTGTCTACTGCTGAATCATTCACACACACAGTGCTGTCTACTCCTGAATCATTCACACACACAGTGCTGTCTACTCCTGAATCATTCTCACACACAGTGCTGTCTCCTTATGAATCATTCACACACACAGTGCTGTCTCCTCCTGAATCATTCACACACACAGTGCTGTCTACCCCTGGATCATTCACACACACATTGCTGTCTACTCCTGAATCATTCACACACACAGTGGTGTCTACTGAATCATTCACACACACAGTGCTGTCTGCTCCCGAATCATTCACACACACAGTGCTGTCTACTCCTGAATCATTCACACACACAGTGCTGTCTACTCCTGAATCATTCACACACACAGTGCTGTCTACTCCCGAATCATTCTCACACACAATGCTGTCTCCTTATGAATCATTCACACACACAGTGCTGTCTGCTCCTGAATCATTCACACACACAGTGCTGTCTATTCCTGAATCATTCACACACAGTGCTGTCTACTCCTGAATCATTCACACACACAGTGCTGTCTACTCCTGAATCATTCACACACACAGTGCTGTCTACTCATGAATCATTCACACACACAGTGCTGTCTACTCCTGAATCATTCACACACACAGTGCTGTCTACTCCTGAATCATTCACACACACAGTGCTGTCTACTCATGAATCATTCACACACACAGTGCTGTCTACTCCTGAATCATTCACACACACAGTGCTGCCTACTCTGAATCATTCACACACACAGTGCTGTCTACTCCTGAATCATTCACACACAGAGTGATGTCTACTCCTGAATCAGTCACACACATAGTGCTGTCTACTCCTGAATCATTCACACACACAGTGCTGTCTACTCCTGAAACATTTTCACACACACAGTGCTGTCGACTCATGAATCATTCACACACACAGTGCTGTCTACTCCTGAATCATTCACACACAAAGTGGTGTCGACTCATGAATCATTCACACACACAAAGTTGGCTACTCCTGAATCATTCACACACACAGTGCTGTCTACTCCTGAATCATTCACACACACAGTGCTGTCTACTCTCGAATCATTCACACACACAGTGCTGTCTACTCCTGAATCATTCACACACACAGTCCTGTCTTCCCCTGAATCATTCACACACAGAGTGATGTCTACTTCTGAATCATTCACGCACACAGTGCTGTCTACTCCCGAATCATTCACACACACAGTGCTGTCTACTCCTGAATCATTCACACACACAGTGCTGTCTACTCCTGAATCATTCACACACACAGTGCTGTCTCCTCCCGAATCGATCACACACAGTGCTGTCTACTCCTGACTCATTCACACACACAGTGCTGTCTACTCCTGAATCATTCACACACAAAGTGGTGTCGACTCATGAATCATTCACACACACTGTGCTGTCTACTCCTGAATCATTCACACACAAAGTGGTGTCGACTCATGAATCATTCACACACACAGTGCTGTCTACTCCTGAATCATTCACACACAAAGTGGTGTCGACTCATGAATCATTCACACACAAAGTGGTGTCGACTCATGAATCATTCACACACACCAAGTTGGCTACTCATGAATCATTCACACTCACAGTGCTGTCTACTCCCGAATCGTACACACACAGTGAGTGCTGTCTACCCCTGAATCAAACAGAAACACAGTGCTGTCTCCTTATGAATCATTCACACACACAGGGCTGTCTACTCCTGAATCATTCACACACACAGTGCTGTCTATTCCTGTATCATTCACACATACAGTGCTGTCTACCTCTGAATCATTCACACACACAGTGCTGTCTGCTCCCGAATCGTACACACACAGTGAGTGCTGTCTACTCCTGAATCAAACAGAAACACAGTGCTGTCTCCTTATGAATCATTCACACACACAGTGCTGTCTACTCCTGAATCATTCACACACACAGTGCAGTCAGTCCTGAATCATTCACACACACAGTGCTGTCTACTCCTGAATCATTCAAACACAGTGCTGTCTACTCCTGAATCATTCACACACACAGTGCTGTCTATTCCTGAATCATTCACACACACAGTGCTGTCTATTCCTGAATCATTCACACACGCAGTGCTGTCTCCTCCTGAATCATTCACACAAACAGTGCTGTCTCCTCCTGAGTCATTCACACACACAGTGCTGTCTACTCCTGAATCATTCACACAGAGTGCTGTCTAGTCCTGAATCATTCACACACACAGTGCTGTCTACTCCTGAATCATTCACACACACAGTGCTGTCTACTCCTGAGTCATTCACACACACAGTGCTGTCTACTCCTGAACCATTCACACACAGTGCTGTCTACTCCTGAATCATTCACACACAGTGCTGTCTACTCCTGAATCATTCACTCACACAGTGCTGTCTACTCCCGAATCATTCACACACACAGTGCTGTCTACTCCTGAATCATTCACACACACAGTGCTGTCTACTTCCGAATCGATCACACACAGTGCTGTCCACTCCTGACTCATTCACACACACAGTGCTGTCTACTCCTGAATCATTCACACACAGAGTGATGACGACTTCAGAATCATTCACGCACACAGTGCTGTCTCCTCCTGAATCATTCACACACACAGTGCTGTCTACTCCTGAATCATTCACACACAGTGCTGTCTACTCCTGAGTCATTCACACACTCAGTGCTGTCTACTCCTGAATCATTCACACACACAGTGCTGTCTCCTCCTGAATCATTTACAAACACAGAGCTGTCTATTCCTGAATCATTCACGCACACAGTGCTGTCTACTCCTGAATCATTCTCACGCACAGTGCTGTCTCCTTATGAATCATTCACACACACAGTGCTGTCTACTCCTGAATCATTCTCACACACAGTGCTGTCTACTCCCGAATCGTACACACACAGTGAGTGCTGTCTCCCCCTGAATCAAACAGAAACACAGTGCTGTCTCCTTATGAATCATTCACACACACAGTGCTGTCTAGTCCTGAATCATTCACACACACAGTGCTGTCTACTCCTGAATCATTCACACACACAGTGCTGTCTATTCCTGTATCATTCACACATACAGTGCTGTCTACCTCTGAATCATTCACACACACAGTGCTGTCTGCTCCCGAATCGTACACACACAGTGAGTGCTGTCTACCCCTGAATCAAACAGAAACACAGTGCTGTCTCCTTATGAATCATTCACACACACAGTGCTGTCTACTCCTGAATCATTCACACACACAGTGCTGTCTACTCTCGAATCATTCACACACACAGTGCTGTCTACTCCTGAATCATTCACACACACAGTCCTGTCTTCCCCTGAATCATTCACACACAGAGTGATGTCTACTTCTGAATCATTCACGCACACAGTGCTGTCTACTCCCGAATCATTCACACACACAGTGCTGTCTACTCCTGAATCATTCACACACACAGTGCTGTCTACTCCTGAATCATTCACACACACAGTGCTGTCTCCTCCCGAATCGATCACACACAGTGCTGTCTACTCCTGACTCATTCACACACACAGTGCTGTCTACTCCTGAATCATTCACACACAAAGTGGTGTCGACTCATGAATCATTCACACACACTGTGCTGTCTACTCCTGAATCATTCACACACAAAGTGGTGTCGACTCATGAATCATTCACACACACAGTGCTGTCTACTCCTGAATCATTCACACACAAAGTGGTGTCGACTCATGAATCATTCACACACAAAGTGGTGTCGACTCATGAATCATTCACACACACCAAGTTGGCTACTCATGAATCATTCACACTCACAGTGCTGTCTACTCCCGAATCGTACACACACAGTGAGTGCTGTCTACCCCTGAATCAAACAGAAACACAGTGCTGTCTCCTTATGAATCATTCACACACACAGGGCTGTCTACTCCTGAATCATTCACACACACAGTGCTGTCTATTCCTGTATCATTCACACATACAGTGCTGTCTACCTCTGAATCATTCACACACACAGTGCTGTCTGCTCCCGAATCGTACACACACAGTGAGTGCTGTCTACTCCTGAATCAAACAGAAACACAGTGCTGTCTCCTTATGAATCATTCACACACACAGTGCTGTCTACTCCTGAATCATTCACACACACAGTGCTGCCTACTTCTGAAACATTCACACACACAGTGCAGTCAGTCCTGAATCATTCACACACACAGTGCTGTCTACTCCTGAATCATTCAAACACAGTGCTGTCTACTCCTGAATCATTCACACACACAGTGCTGTCTATTCCTGAATCATTCACACACACAGTGCTGTCTATTCCTGAATCATTCACACACGCAGTGCTGTCTCCTCCTGAATCATTCACACAAACAGTGCTGTCTCCTCCTGAGTCATTCACACACACAGTGCTGTCTACTCCTGAATCATTCACACAGAGTGCTGTCTAGTCCTGAATCATTCACACACACAGTGCTGTCTACTCCTGAATCATTCACACACACAGTGCTGTCTACTCCTGAATCATTCACACACACAGTGCTGTCTACTCCTGAGTCATTCACACACACAGTGCTGTCTACTCCTGAACCATTCACACACAGTGCTGTCTACTCCTGAATCATTCACACACAGTGCTGTCTACTCCTGAATCATTCACTCACACAGTGCTGTCTACTCCCGAATCATTCACACACACAGTGCTGTCTACTCCTGAATCATTCACACACACAGTGCTGTCTACTTCCGAATCGATCACACACAGTGCTGTCCACTCCTGACTCATTCACACACACAGTGCTGTCTACTCCTGAATCATTCACACACAGAGTGATGACGACTTCAGAATCATTCACGCACACAGTGCTGTCTCCTCCTGAATCATTCACACACACAGTGCTGTCTACTCCTGAATCATTCACACACAGTGCTGTCTACTCCTGAGTCATTCACACACTCAGTGCTGTCTACTCCTGAATCATTCACACACACAGTGCTGTCTCCTCCTGAATCATTTACAAACACAGAGCTGTCTATTCCTGAATCATTCACGCACACAGTGCTGTCTACTCCTGAATCATTCTCACGCACAGTGCTGTCTCCTTATGAATCATTCACACACACAGTGCTGTCTACTCCTGAATCATTCTCACACACAGTGCTGTCTACTCCCGAATCGTACACACACAGTGAGTGCTGTCTCCCCCTGAATCAAACAGAAACACAGTGCTGTCTCCTTATGAATCATTCACACACACAGTGCTGTCTAGTCCTGAATCATTCACACACACAGTGCTGTCTACTCCTGAATCATTCACACACACAGTGCTGTCTATTCCTGTATCATTCACACATACAGTGCTGTCTACCTCTGAATCATTCACACACACAGTGCTGTCTGCTCCCGAATCGTACACACACAGTGAGTGCTGTCTACCCCTGAATCAAACAGAAACACAGTGCTGTCTCCTTATGAATCATTCACACACACAGTGCTGTCTACTCCTGAATCATTCACACACATAGAGCTGTCTACTCCTGTATCATTCACACACACAGTGCTGCCTACTTCTGAAACATTCACACACACAGTGCAGTCAGTCCTGAATCATTCACACACACAGTGCTGTCTTCTCCTGAATCATTCAAACACAGTGCTGTCTTCTCCTGAATCATTCACACACACAGTGCTGTCTATTCCTGAATCATTCACACACGCAGTGCTGTCTCCTCCTGAATCATTCACACACACAGTGCTGTCTCCTCCTGAGTCATTCACACACACAGTGCTGTCTACTCCTGAATCATTCACACAGAGTGCTGTCTAGTCCTGAATCATTCACACACACAGTGCTGTCTACTCCTGAATCATTCACACACACAGTGCTGTCTACTCCTGAATCATTCACACACACAGTGCTGCCTACTCCTGAACCATTCACACACAGTGCTGTCTACTCCTGAATCATTCACACACAGTGCTGTCTACTCCTGAATCATTCACATACACAGTGCTGTCTTCTCCTGAATCATTCACACACACAGTGTTGTCTATTCCTGAATCATTCACACACACAGTGCTGTCTCCTCCTGAAACATTCACACACACAGTGCTGTCTAACCGTGAATCATTCACACACACTGTGATATCTACTCCTGAATCAGTCACACACACAGTGCTGTCTACTGCTGAATCATTCACACACACAGTGCTGTCTACTCCTGAATCATTCACACACACAGTGCTGTCTACTCCTGAATCATTCTCACACACAGTGCTGTCTCCTTATGAATCATTCACACACACAGTGCTGTCTCCTCCTGAATCATTCACACACACAGTGCTGTCTACCCCTGGATCATTCACACACACATTGCTGTCTACTCCTGAATCATTCACACACACAGTGGTGTCTACTGAATCATTCACACACACAGTGCTGTCTGCTCCCGAATCATTCACACACACAGTGCTGTCTACTCCTGAATCATTCACACACACAGTGCTGTCTACTCCTGAATCATTCACACACACAGTGCTGTCTACTCCCGAATCATTCTCACACACAATGCTGTCTCCTTATGAATCATTCACACACACAGTGCTGTCTGCTCCTGAATCATTCACACACACAGTGCTGTCTATTCCTGAATCATTCACACACAGTGCTGTCTCCTTCTGAATCATTCACACACACAGTGCTGTCTACTCCTGAATCATTCACACACACATTGCTGTCTACTCTTGAATCATTCACACACACAGTGCTGTCTACTCCCGAATGGTACACACACACAGTGCTGTCTGCTCCCGAATCATTCACACACATAGAGCTGTCTCCTCCTGAATCATTCACACACACAGTGCTGCCTACTTCTGAATCATTCACACACAGTGCTGTCAGTCCTGAATCATTCACACACACAGTGCTGTCTCCTCCTGAATCATTCACACACACAGTGCTGTCAGTCCTGAATCATTCACACACACGGTGCTGTCTACTCCTGAATCATTCACACACACAGTGCTGTCAGTCCTGAATCATTCACACACACAGTGCTGTCTCCTCCTGAATCATTCACACACAGTGCGCTCTACTCCTGAATCATTCACACACACAGTGGTGTCTGCTCCCGAATAATTCACACACACATTGCTGTCTACTCTTGAATCATTCACACACACAGTGCTGTCTGTTCCTGAATCATTCACACACACAGTGCTGTCTCCTCCTGAATCATTCACACACACAGTGCTGTCTCCTCCTGAATCATTCACACACACAGTGCTGTCTGCTCCTGAATCATTCACACACACAGTGCTGTCTGTTCCTGAATCATTCACACACACAGTGCTGTCTACTCCTGAATCAGTCACACACACAGTGCTGTCTCCTTCTGAATCATTAGCATACACAGTGCTGTCTACTCCGGAATCATTCACACACACAGTGCTGTCTCCTTCTGAATCATTCACACACACAGTGCTGTCTACTCCTGAATCATTCACACACACAGTGCTGTCTATTCCTGAATCATTCACACACACAGTGCTGTCTCCTCCTGAATCATTCACACACCCAGTGCTGTCTACCCCTGAATCATTCACACACACAGTGCTGTCTCCTCCTGAATCATTCACACACACAGTGCTGTCTACTCCTGAATCATTCACACACACAGTGCTGTCAGTCCTGAATCATTCACACACACAGTGCTGTCTCCTCCTGAATCATTCACACACACAGTGCTGTCTACTCCTGAATCATTCACACACACAGTGCTGTCTATTCCTGAATCATTCACACACACAGTGCTGTCTACACCTGAATCATTCACACACACAGTGCTGTCTCCTCCTGAATCATTCACACACACAGTGCTGTCTGCTCCCGAATAATTCACACACACATTGCTGTCTACTCTTGAATCATTCACACACACAGTGCTGTCTACTCCTGAATCATTCACACACACAGTGCTGTCTGTTCCTGAATCATTCACACACACAGTGCTGTCTACTCCTGAATCAGTCACACACACAGTGCTGTCTCCTCCTGAATCATTCACACACACAGTGCTGTCTACTCTTGAATCATTCACACACACAGTGCTGTGTACTCCTGAATCATTCACACACACAGTGCTGTCTGTTCCTGAATCATTCACACACACATTGCTGTCTACTCTTGAATCATTCACACACACAGTGCTGTCTACTCCTGAATCATTCACACACACAGTGCTGTCTGTTCCTGAATCATTCACACACACAGTGCTGTCTACTCCTGAATCAGTCACACACACAGTGCTGTCTCCTCCTGAATCATTCACACACACAGTGCTGTCTACCCCTGGATCATTCACACACACAGTGGTGTCTACTGAATCATTCACACACACAGTGCTGTCTGCTCCCGAATCATTCACACACACAGTGCTGTCTACTCCTGAATCATTCACACACCCAGTGCTGTCTACCCCTGAATCATTCACACACACAGTGCTGTCTCCTCCTGAATCTCACACACAGGTTCGGCCGTCCCAGGGATGTGAACAATTCCCATTCTGGAGTCTGTTTACAAGTTAATTTATCCGCAACTCCGAACCCAATGCAGGGTCATCTCAGGTCGCCCTTTGTAGCTGCAGGAAATGTGTGTCTGTTGGGTATTTCAAATTACACCCCTGTACAGGCTTTCGTTTGTATGTATGTGTACATAACTGAGACATTTCTAAATCCTGGGATTCCGCTGTGCTGAATATTCCTGCAGTTCTCATATACAGTGTTGTCTCTGACTGAATTTCTCTCACACAGTGCTGTCTGCTCCTAAACCTCACACACACATGGTTATCTATTGATGAATTTCACACATAAGTGTTGTATAATGTTGGCTTTCAAACCCATAGCATTGTCTACTCATGAATTCCAGGCACACATTGATTCACGCTCCTGAATTTCACACATACACACACAGTGCCCAATCCTGAATTTTGCAGGTAGCGTTTAGATCTGAATTTCATATATACCACGGAGACAGTTGTCTGTGACTCTCTCAGTCATACTCAAACAGGCTTCAATCTGTTAAATCACGTCCTTGAAAGGATCCAAATCAGATGTAGTAAACAATCTCCCCTGTTGTCCTTTTATGCATATTTAAAAGCAAAATTCTCACCATGCATGGAATTATTCCCATTCTCTGTCACATACCATCCAATTGTACTATAGGGCTGTGAGTAGATTGGAGTTGCTTGATGATGGGATGTTTTTGTTCAGCTTTTATTGCTTTAGCAATGTGAATGGACAATTAAATGGACCATGGCTTTCCGAAAATAAATTCGAGTTGATCGAATTTGGAAGCAAACGTGAACCAAGCTTAACTTTTCCTGTTCAAGTTGTGAAGGAAGTTTGCTGTGTTCAGGCACACATTATGCACATCCCGAAGAAGGGCTTATGCCCTGAAACGTCGATTCTCCTGTTCCTTGGATGCTGCCCGACCTGCTGTGCTTTTCCAGCGACACATTTTCAGCTCATTATCCCCATCCGGCAGTGTTCACATCCACTTGAATGTTCACCAGGTGAGGTCAATCCGAGTGTGCACCAGTCCAACCCAGACCGTTCCATGGAGCCGTTCTCACTCTCTGTGCATTGATAATTTCCTGAAAGCACTTTAGGAAGAAGTCGCTTTGTCACACGTTCAGCTTCTGATTGTGCAGAACCTGCTCCATGAATGTGCGCAGTTTCACGTCCCTCCAGCAGGGGGCAGCGCTTTTCCAGCACGGCGTGGAATCGGCAGACGCACACTGTGTGAAGGTGGGGGTTGTTACATTCGGCCCTCTGGATCGCATCTCTCTACCTCTCTCACTCGTCCTCCCGTCCAATCTCTGTTTCCCTATTTTAGCACTGCTGCCTCACAGCGCCAGGGACCCAGGTTCGATTCCAGCCTCAGGCGACTGTGTGTGGAGTTTGCACGTTCTCCCCGTGTCTGCGCGGGTTTCCTCTGGGTGCTCCGGTTTCCTCCCATCATCCAAAGAAGGTCAGGTGAATTGGCCATGCTAAATTGCCCGTAGTTTTAGGTGCATTCGTCAGAGGGAAATGGGTCTGGGTGGGTTACTCTTCACAGGGTCAGTGTGGACTGAAGGGCCTGTTTCCACACTGTAGGGAAATTAATCTAATCTATTCCAATTCGTTTCCAGTTCTGCTCTCTTCCCCTTTCTTCACTCTATACTGCGCCCTCACCTGCTGCTTCTGTTGGTCCTAAGCATTGGATTTCACACTCTCTGAACCCCTCTGCCATTCTCTCTTCCCCTATAAGGTCCCTCCTCTTTGGTTATGAAACATTTGCTTACTCGGCCTAATACTGTATTTCCTTATTTCATTCTGTGTCAATCTTTAATCTACTTACACTCCTATTTTACTGCATTAAAGACTTGGTATAAATACAAATTTCCGGTGATTTTGCTGCAATAGTATTGTCCGTGAAAAGTTATCAATGTGTTTGTCCCTGATTGCCGAGAACAGATCTCCATGGAAACCATGGTGTATCGGTTAAAGTCAATGTTTCTTTTTCACACCGATGTTCCTGTCCACGCATCTCGAAGTCAGGAGTCCCACCCCAAACACCTGAGCAAAGAATCTTGGTTGGCGCAGCTACTTCCTGTCAGAGGTACGGCCTGGCCAATCAGATGGATCGAGAAAGACGCCAATGACACCGTTTCGAAACAGAGAGGCCGGTCACTAGCAGTCTTCCACAGGCTCCTCTCTTGTTTGTCTCAATGATTTGGATGAGAATGGAGAAATCACGGTCAGTCAGTTTGCAGATGACACCAAAATTGGTGGCACAGCAGACGGTGAAGGAGATTTTTCTAAGATTGCAAAGGGATCTTGATCAAATGGGCCAATGGGCTGAAAAATGGCAGCTGGAGTTCAAGCTGGATAAATCCCATTTATTGCATTCTGATACAACAAATAGAGGGCAGGGCTTATACAATTAATGTTAGGGCCTTGGGTCGTGTTGTAGAACAGAGGGACTTAGGGGTGCAGGTACATAATTCTTTGAAGTTTGCGTCACATATTGACAGGGTGGTTAAGAAGGTGTTTAGCACGCTTGTCTTCATTGCTCAGTCCTTTGAGTATCGGAGCTGATGAGTCATGTTGGGGTTGTACAGGACATTGGTGAGGCCTCTACTGGAATACTGTGTCCAGTTCAGGTTAAAGGAAGGATATTATTAAGCTGGAGAGGGTTCGGAATAGATTTACCAGGACGTTGCCGGGTCTGGAAGGTTTGAGTTATAAGGAGAGGCTCGGTAGGCTGAGACCTTTTTCACTGGAGCGTAGGAGGTTGAGAGGTGACCTGGTCGGGGTTTATAAAACCATGAGGGTTATAGATAGGGTTCATGGTAGGTGTCTTTTCTCTCGGATGGGGGATTCAAGACTGGGGCACATTGTCAAGGTGAGAGGAGAGAGGTTTAAAAAAGACATGAGGGAGAATGTTTTAACACAGAGGGTGGTTCACGTGTGGAATGAACTGTAAGAGGGAGTGCTGGATGGGGGTACAGTTACAACATTTAAAAGACACTTAGATAACCACATGAAGACAAAAGGTTTGGAGGGACAGGGGCCAGGGGCAGGCAGGTGGGACTAGGTTAGTTTGGGGATTGTGGACTGGTTGGACTGAGGGGTCTGTTTCTGTGCTGTGTCTCTCGACAACTCTCAGAGCAGAGGAACTCTCCCCCTTGTGTTCTGGATGGTAGTTATCCCATCGTAAACATCCTGATTACGAATGGTCCACATTGCTGCTTGTGAGAGCTCTGTGTGTACAAATTGGCCACTGTGTTGCAACAATTATGACACCTCAGAAGTATTTCATTCACAGTAAAGCATTTTAGGGCGATGAAAGGCACGAGAGATGTTTTTCTTTGCATTTTTTTCTTCATTTTCCTCAGGGTTACACTGTAGGCAAAGCTCATGGGACCTAATAACCCTCCCTTCCTTCACTCATGTCGTAATTTTGCCACTTAACCTTGTTGGTGAACTGTTCTACCTTGGAAGTAAATGAGTCATAATCAACCCTTGTGTCACCGAAGATTGACACCTGGATACAAACGGAGCATCAAAAACTGTGCTTTCTTACCTCCTTTAGTCCAGGGATATTAAGACAAGTTATCACACCCCAATTGTCACTCTGGGTGCCTTGATCAGAGATCATAGAATTTACAGAAGGGGGCCATTCGGCCCGTCATGTCTGTACTGGTTCCCGAAAGAATAACCCAGCTAATCTCACTCTCCAGCCTCATGTCTATCGCCTTCTATATTCATCCCTTTGAAAAATCTCTCCAGCTCTCTTCTGAAACCTCTGATGGAATCCCCCTCCGCCATTTTCCCAGGCAGTACATTCCAATTCCTAACAACTCCGGGTAAAGATGTTTCTCCTCATCTCATTCCTAACTCTTTATGACTGGAAACAGAATATCCTTCTTTCCCCTGTCAAAATTGTTAACAATTTTGAAAACCTCAATAAGGTCACCTCTTAATCTTCTCTGTCCAAATTCTCTAACCTTCCCTTGTATCTGAAATCCCTCATTCCTGGTATCACTCTAGTAAATCTCCTTTGCCCTCTCTGCAGTGGTTCGAAACCTTTCCTTAAAGAAGGTGCCCAGAACTGAACACAATACTTCAAATGTTACACACGATTGTATTAGGCAAAAGTGGGGACTGCAGATGCTGGAGATTAGAGTCTAGATCAGAGCGGTGCTGGAAAAGCACAGCAGGTCAGGCAGCATCCGAGGAGCAGGAAAACCAACGTCCGGGCAGAAGCCCTTCCTCAGAGTTACCCGAAACGTCGATTTCCCTGCTCCTCGGATGCTGCCTGACCTGCTGTGCTTTTCCAGCCCCGCTCTGACCGAAACACAAGATTGTATTAGTCCATGCCATACAGTTTAATGGCCCACCCTGCTACTGAGACAGTGAAAAATCACTGCCATTTTCACTTGCGTGCACCAGCAGTTCGACTGAAGCCTTAGCTTTTAGGCGGTTCGTCAACCAAATCCCCAGTGCTGAAATCGAAGCAGCAAAGCCAGTCACCCTGGGGAAAGAGACAGAAATATGAAACCGTCGGTCCAATTCACTGCAATGGGATGATTGGAGGCCGACTGACAACTTTATCTCCTCTTCTAGAGATGGCTGTGGGGTTGCTTCTGTGTGTGGTCTGCTAGTTTCTATTGTTGTTTTACCTATGGCCTTCCTTCCTTCCTTCCTGTCATCAGCTGAGGTCAAGGGTCACAGCCTTATTGTGAGTCTGCAAACCTGTTACTTTGACTGGCCTGGCCCCTTCGATAAGTGGCATCCTGGCACCAGTATGTGGAAGGGCTGCAGTGGGTAAACGTGATGTTGGCATTTCCTTGCTCTGCACTTATCACTGCAGCAGTTCTATTAGCGTCAATTGGAAAAGCAGGCTCACAGACAATCGAGTAACTGACCCGATGCCCTTAGTTTTTGACAGTCACCAGCAATGTGGGACCCTCCTACAGTTCAGAAACAGCTTAAAAACAGCTTCTGGTCAGCTCCTACATGGTTCATCCAAGTCCATCAGGCTAACTAAAAGAAAGAACTTGATTGATATAGAATCTATGACCTGGTGATGTCCCCAAGTGCTTCAAAGTTAATTAAGTACTTTTATTTCAAAGGGACCCCACCCAGCCAGGCTGCTTCTATTGTTCCAACTTTTAAAAAAACCCCGAGGCCTCACAAGCTGTTTACTGGCTTTCCATGTTGGAGCTCTTAAAACCTCTCCTTTTAAAAAAACAGAACAAACTAACCTCTCGAAGCCACAGCCTCGTCAGAAAGTGCAGTTATGATTTCATTCCATTTTCCTGCCTTTTACATGCACACTCGCACAATGCTTCAATCCAAAGAATAATCTGATGCCCGTCTTGGGTGCCTCATTTGAACCCGGTCCACCGCACGTCCACGCAGCATATCCCGGGACCCAAACCACTCACGATGCCAAATAAACATTCCTGACATTACCGCCGTTATGCTTGTAAATTACTCTGTGCCCTCGCATTCTCATTCTTTCTTTTCACTCTCAAATGTGACCTCCTTGCCAACGTACAACAATTTATATCTCATTCCCTGCGAGAGGTTCTTCGGGTTAAGACCAGGAGATGGCTTTACCCTCCCACACTCAGCAAAGCAGGTCCTGCCATTTCCTACAGTTAAACAAGATGGTGCCTGCAACCTTTCCTCGTTCCTGATGAAGGGCTCTGGCCTGAAACGTCGATTTTCCCGCTCCTCGGATGCTGCCTGACCTGCTGCGCTTTTCCAGCGCCACACTCTCGACTCTGATCTCCAGCATCCGCAGTCCAACCTTTGTCACGGGCAGCTCTTCCGACAGTGTAACGAGGGACACGTCCATTCAACAAGCGTGACAGAAACCACAATGCAGAGAGTGTGGTGCTGGAAAAGCACAGCAGGTCAGGCAGCATCCGAGGAGCGGGAGAGTCGACGTTTCGGGCAGCTCTTGGCTCTGGGCGGCACGGTGGCACAGTGGTTAGCACTGCTGCCTCACAGCGCCAGGGACCCGGGTTCAGTTCCCGCCTCAGGTGACTGTCTGTGTGGAGTTTGCACATTCTCCCCGGGTCTGCGTGGGTTTCCTCTGGGTGCTCCGGTTTCCTCCCACAGTCCAAAGATGTGCGGGTCAGGGTGAATTGGCCTCGCTAAATTGTTAGGTGTAGGGGAATGGGTCTGGGTGGGCTCTTCGGAGGGTCGGTGTGGACTTGTTGGGCCGAAGGGCCTGTTTCCACACTGTCAGTAATCTAATCGAATCTGTCGCCATAATGTACCCAGGCCTTTCAGTGACCTGAAAAACCCTACTACCATGCCTGAAAATCAAATTGAATCCAAAGGTGGAAAGGGTGGTTCAGGGTGACTGCTGGAATCCTCCACATCCATTGCCTCTCAGAGCTGCCGTGATGAGGCGCTTTCTGAATGCAGGAGTGGTTGCATCAGAGCTACCACAGTGAGCAGCCCGCTGAAAATCCAGAGGAAAGTTTTGAAGGAACTGACAATGAGTTGAATGGGATCACGTTGGCGTTCTATAACTGAGTGACTGATGTCCCATTGCCTGTCAAATGCCAGTCTGCTTTCAGGCAGTCTAATTGAATAAATTCATTCAAATTAATGCTTGTCTTGATCCTTGGATCAGTCACTTGAGATCAGATCGCTCTGTCGACAGCCTAGAGGTGGTGGAGCCTCTGTTTTCCGGGGATTAAATGTGAAATGTAATCATGCTTAAAAATTGGCATCCGAAAGCAGCAGTTTTAGTGCGAAACCCGCTCGTTTCACAAAGGATCCCTTGCATCCGACTCCTGCCCCATCCAGGGAAAAAAAAGACCACCAATGATTTCTGTGACTTCTCCGTTCAGCTTTCCCCTTCCTTGCGCCGGTTTCAGAGGAATTATTGTTCGCCCTCCAACCCCAAGTGAAAGGCTGTTCGTTACAGGCGAAGGTAAACAGCCCAGTGTGAACACTTGCTTCCACACATCAGAGCTTCCCTCGGAGCTCTGTCAGCACTGGCTGGGCCAGTATTGATTGCCTGTCCCCGGTTGTCCTCGAGAAAGTAATGGTGAGCCGCGTTCTTCGAACATAGAACATAGAAAAGTACAGCACGGAACAGGCCCTTGGGCCCATGATGTTGTGCCGAGGTTTAATCCTAATGTAAAATAAAATAACTTAACCTACGCACCCCTCAACTCACTGCTATCCATGTGCATGTCCAGCAGTGGCTTAAATGTCCCCAATGACTCTGCTTCCACCACCACCACAGCTGGCAACGCATTCCATGCACTCACAACTCTCTGCATAAAGAACCTACCTCTGATGTCCTCTCTATACCTTCCCCCTAATATCTTCAAACTATGACCCCTCGTACCAATCAATCCCGCCCTGGGGAAAAGTCTCTGGCTATTATCTCTATCCATGCCTCTCGTTATTTTGTTCACCTCGATCAGGTCTCCTCTCTTCCTCCTTCTCTCCAGAGAGAAAAGTCCGAGCTTAGTCAACCTCTCTTCGTAAGACAAGCCCTCCAGTCCAGGCAGCATCCTGGTAAACCTTCCTTGCACCCTCTCCAAAGCCTCTGTATCTTTCCTATAGCAGGGCGACCAGAACTGGACACAATATTCCAAGTGTGGTCTCACCAGGGACTTGTAGAGCTGCAGCAAAACCTCACGACCCCTAAACTCGATCCCCCTGTTAATGAAAGACAAAGCACCATATGCTTTCTTAACAACCCTACCCACTTGGGTGGCAACTTTGAGGGACCTATGTACTTGCACACCCAGATCCCTCTGTTCCTCCACACTGCCAAGAATCCTGTCTCTAATTCGAGTTCGACCTTCCAAAATGCATCACCTCTCATTTACCCAGGTTGAACTCCATCTGCCATTTCTCAGCCCAGCTCTGCATCCTGTCTATGTCACGCTGCAGCCTGCAATGGTCCTTGATACTATCAACGGCACCTCCAACCTTTGTGTCATCTGCAAATTTACTAACCCACCCCTCAATCTCCTCATCCAAGTGATTTATAAAAACTACAAAGAGCAGAGGCCTAAGAACAGAGGCCTGTGGGACCCCACTCACCTCCAGGCAGAATACTTTCCATCTACAATCACTCTCTGCCTTCTGTCAGCTAACCAATTCCGAATCCAGACAGCCAAATCTCCCTGTATCCCATACCTCCTGACTTTATGAATGAGCCTACCATGGGGAACCTTATCAAATGCCTTGCTGAAGTCCATATATACTGCTTGACCTTCGTCGACCTGTCTTGTCACCTCCTCAAAGAACTCAACAAGATTCGTGAGGCATGACCTGCCCCTCACAAAGCCATGCTGACTGCTTTTAATCATGCTATGCTTTTCCAAATAGTCATAAATCCTATCCCTCAGAATTCTTTCCAAAACTTTGCTGACCACAGATGTAAGACTGACTGGTCTGTAATTGTCAGGGATTTCCCTATTACATTCGCCTCTTTCCAATCCTCCAGTAGGACTCCCGTGGAGAGTGAGGAAGCAAATATCCTCATCAGTGGCTTAGCAATCTCCTTTCTCGCTTCCCGGAGCAGCCTGGGATAAATCTGGTCTGGCCCTGGGGACTTATGTTTGCTAGAGTTTCCAGCACTGAAAATGTGTTGCTGGAAAAGCGCAGCAGGTCAGGCAGCATCCAAGGAGCAGGAGAGTCAACAGTTCGGGCATGAGCCCTTCTTCAGGAATCCCCGAAACGTCGACTCTCCTGCTCCTTGGGTGCTGCCTGACCTGCTGCGCTTTTCCAGCAACACATTTTCAGCTCTGATCGCCAGCATCTGCAGTCCTCACTTTCTCCTCAAAGTTTCCGGCACATCAACTTCATCGGTTGTGATCTGGTCAAGCCTGTATCCCAGATCCTCTAAATTTTCATTTACAACAAGGTCCCTTTCCTTAGTGAAAACTGAAGCAAAAAACTCATTTAGGGCTTCTCTTATCTGCTCAGACCGGACGCACATGCTCCCTCCGCTATCCATGATCGGCCCTACCTTCTCCGTGATCATTCTCTTATTCCTCACCTATGAGCAAAATGTCTTTGAGTTCTCCCTAATCCTTCCTGCCAAACCTTTGTCGTGCCCCTTCCTGGCTCTCCTCAGTCCATTTCTGAGCTCCTTTCTAGCAAGCCTGTAATGCTCTAAAGCTGTGCTAGATACTTGTTTCCTCCACCTTACATAAGCTGCCTTCTTCCTTTTGATGAGAAGTTCCTCTGTTCTCTTTATCCAAGGTTCCTTAATCTTACCCCTTCTTACCTGTCTCAGAGGGACAAATTTATGCATCACTTGCAACAATGGCTCCTTAAATAGTCTCCACGTGTCTGCTGTACCCTTACTGTGGAACAATTGCTCCCAATCCGTACTTCTCAACTCCTGTCTGATAGCGTCATAATTTCCTTTTCCCCAATTAAATATCTTCTCTCGGTAACTGCTCCTTTCACTCTCCAAAGCGATGCTAAATGTGAGGCAGTTGTGATCACTGTCCCCAAAGTGCTCTCCCACCATGAGATCTGACACCTGTCCTGGCTCGTTGCCGAGCAACAAATCCAAAATGGCCTCTCCCCTCGTCAATCTGTCTACATACTGAGTAAGGAAACCCTCCTGAACACACCTGACAAAAACAGCTCCATCCAAACCATCTGCACTTGGGAGGTTCCAGTCGATATTGGGAAAGTTGAAATCACCCATAACAACAACCCTGCTACTTCGGCATTTTTCCAGAATCTGCCCACCTGAGATCTTCAATCTCTCCACTGCTATTAGGGGGTCTGTAGAAAACCCCCAAATGCGGTGGCTGCTCCCTATCTGTTCCTAACTTCCACCCATACTGACTCAAGAGCTGCTATGGTCCATATGCTGTGGGTTGCCCCTTAGGGAGGGAATTCCAGGATTTTGACCCAGCGATAGATTTCCAAGTCAGGATGGAGAGTGGCTTGGAGGGGAACTTGCAGGGAGTGGCGTTCCAACATATCTGCTGCTTTCGTTCTTCTAGATGGAAGTAGTTGTGCGTTTGGAAGGTGCTGTCTGTGGACTTAGATTACTTACAGTGTGGAAACAGGCCCTTCGGCCCAACAAGTCCACACCAACCCTCCGAAGAGCAACCCACCCAGACCCATTCCCCTACATTTACCCTTTCACCTAACACTACAAGCAATTTAGCGTGGCCAATTCACCCTAACCTGCTCATTTTTGAACTGTGGGAGGAAACCCACACAGACATGGGGAGAATGCGCAAACTCCACACAGTCGGTTGCCTGAGTCGGGAATTGAACCCGGGTCTCTGGCGCTGTGAGGCAGCAGTGCTAACCACTGCGCTACCGTGCCACCCATTCAGGATCTTTGATGAATTTCTGCAGTGCATCTTGTCGATAGCACACACTGCTGTTACTGAGCGTCGGTGGTGGAGGGGGTGGTTGTTTGTGGTTGAGGTGCCAATCGAGCGGGGGCTGCTTTGTCCTGGATGGTGTCGAGCTTCTTGAGTGTTGTTGGAGCTGCCCCCATCCAGGCAAGTGGGGAGTATTCCATCACACTCCTGACTTGGGCCTTATGGATGGTGGACAGGCTTTGGGGAATTAGGAGGGGAGTTACTCACTGCGGTATTCCCAGCTTCTGACTTGCCCATGTAACCACTGTGTTTATGTGAGAACTCCAGTTGAGTTTCTGATCAAGGGTAACCCCCAGGATGGTGATAGTGGGGGATTCAGTGATGGTAACACCATTGAATGACAAGGGGCGGTGGTTAGAGTGTCTCTTATTGGTGATGGTCATAGACTGGCATTTGTGTGGCATGAACATTACTTGCCACTTGCCAGCTCAAGCCTGGGTATTGTCCAGATCTTGTTGCATTTGAACATGGGCTGCTTCAGTATCCAAAGAGTCATAAATGGTGCTGATCGTTGGTGAACATCCCCATTTCTGACCTTATGATGGAGGGAAGGTCATTGATGAAGCAGCTGAAGATGGTTGGGCCTAGGACACTACCCTGAGGAACTCCTGCAGAGATGTCCAGGAGCTGAGATGACTGACCTCCAACAACCACGACTGTCTTCCTATGTGTCAGGTATGACTCCAACCACTGCAGAGTTTGCCCCCTGATACCCACTGATGCCAGTTTTGCTCGGGCTCCTTGATGCCACACTCGGTTGAATGCGGCCTTGATGTCAAGGGCTGTCCCTCTCCCCTCCCCTCTGGAATTCAGCTCTTTTGTCCATGTTTGAACCAAGGCTGTAATGAGGTCAGGAGCTGAGTGACCCCGGTGGAACCCAAACTGGGTGTCACTGAGCAGGTTATTGCTGAGCAGGTGCTGCTTGATAGCACAGTGGGTGGCACCTTCCATCACTTTACTGATGATCGAGAGGAGACTGATGTGGTGGTAATTGATCAGGTTGGGTTTGTCCTGCTGTTTGTGTACAGGACATACCTGGGCAATTTCCCCCATTGTCGGTTGGATGTCAGTGTTGTAACTGTATTGGACCAGCTTGGCTAGGGGAGCGGCAAGGTGGGGAGCACAAGCCTTCAGTACACCTGCTGGAATGTGGTCAGGGCCCTTAGCCTTTGCAGTATCCAGTGTCTCCAACTGTTTCTTGGTGTCATGTGGAGGGAATCAGATTGGCTGAAGATTGGTTTCTGTGATGTTGGGGACCACTGGAGGGGGCTGAGATGGATCATCCACTCAGCACTTCTGGCTGAAGATTGCTGTGAAAGCCTCAGCCTTATCGTTTGCCCTGCTGTGTTGGGCTCTTCCATCATTGAGGATGGGCAGATTAGTGGAGCCGCCTCCTCCAGTTGGGATATCCGGTCGGCATGGACGAGTTGGACCGAAGGGTCTGTTTCATCTCTATAGCTCTATGCTCCGAGTCTCTGGTGTGTACGGGAAGGAAGAGTGGTCACTGGAGAGGGTGATTCAATGTGATGGAGCCACGGACGGGTAAAGTGTTGTGTGTCCTGGTTGTGAAATAGCAATTAAGAGGGGGCTGGCTAAGTGAGAAAGTGCCAGCCATGCGAGCCAGCCTGCGTGCCATGAGCAGTGTTGTGCCATGACATTGCCAGTCAGGGGTTAGGCCAGACTGCCAACTCTTATCCAGGTGCACAGCAGCCTCTTGGAAACGGTGAGGGCACCCAGGATGCTGATCTTTCAGCAGAGAGCTACTGAGTGGGGTGACTGGGCAGCCGCTGAGACAGGTTCGGTACAGCATTGCAGTGAAAAAAGCAACTGCACTTAGACAGCAGAAGTTAGGATTTAGCCCGGGTAGCAGTTCTGCAGTGCTATGCTCAGCACTCATGGACTTCCTGTGCACACACATCTTGGAAATAAGATTCAAACCAGCATCCTTCTGAATTTAGAGACAGACAAAGTACCCGGTGAACATGTGCAAAGCTTTACGAGAGATTATACAGCAAACTTCCTTGCATTTCCACTTCAGTGGATAGATTACTGTCAGCTGGCAGACTCCAAAATGAAACTCTTCGCTCCATTTTCCAAAGAAAATGTATGGAGAGGATTATTTTTAATGTTGGCTGTCTCATTTTTCTGCTTCTGCGGGACAAAATGCAATTCGTTTCATTGTTAATTGTTCTGGTTATTTAAGTTAAGCCAGGCATATGGAATACTCACTGCAGAGAATTCACAGCATTCAGAAAGCTTTTGTAACAAGATGAATTCTGCATAGCTCTCTCTCTGATGCAGATATCTACCATTCGAACACGACCCTGCCTGCTTCACTGAAGTAGAAGTACAGAAATAGACATATCGAAGGACAAACACTAAATAAGGTATTTATAAATAGTCTCTGTTGAGAGAAATTATGAAAGTTGAGAAGGTCAACGTCTGAAAGGGGAGCGATGGCGGGGACCAGGGCCCTGACTGATTAGATTCGATTCCCTACAGTATGGAAACAGGCCCTTCGGCCCAACCAGTCCACACCGACCCTCCGAAGAGTAACCCACCCAGACCCATTTCCCTCTGACGAATGCTATGGGCAACTTAGCGTGGCCAATTCACCTGACCTGCACGTCTTTGGACTGTGGGAGGAAACCCACACAGAATGTACACAGACAGTCACCCAAGGCTGGGATCGAACCTGGGCTAGCAGTGCTAACCACTGAGCCACCGTGCCACCCCAATCAAATAACTAAAGTCATAGAGCTGGACAGCACGGAAACAGACCCTTTGGTTCAACCCGTCCATGCCGACCAGATATCCTGAATTAATCTCGGCCCATTTGCCAGCACTTGGCCCATATCCCTCCAACCCCTTCCTAGTCGTGTCCCCATCCAGATGTCTTTTAAATGCTGTAATTGTACCAGCCTCCGCCACTTCCTCATCCCATACACACACCACCCTCTGGGTGACAACGCTGAAGAATGATTAGAACTTGTTGCAACTCTTTTCGTAGAAAACGAGGTTCTTTCTTTCTGATTGTCAGTGCAACCCTCTGGAATTTAGCCAGTGGAATCCTCATGATCAAGCTGACTGGAGTGTAATTGTGTTCCTGGGCCTATTTTATCTTCCTTTGTTTGAGGTGCAGCCCTTCAAAACATGACATCAATAGCAGCTACTATTTAATTAAATGATATCCTTTTGAATGAGCAAGTAGGGCCGTGATTGCAGTTGAATGGTGTTGGTTCTGCAGCTAGCAGTGATCGGTACAGATTGTTGTCCCTTCCAGAGCTTTTGATGTTCAGGATTTCAAACAGAGATCTGCTTCAAGGAGGGTAGGTATGCAAATATTTGTTAACAGAGACGCTGGTGATCGAGGGCTTCCAGCCTGTTCTCCTTTCAGCTGTTTGTTTCCATTAGTAGATGTCAAAATTGATGAGTGCGATAAAGTTCCTTTGCGTTGCGTTCCAAATGTCAAATTGCTTCTTGTTGTGCCTGCTTTCAGTTGAAAACAGGAACAAACAGTGGGACGCGTGCTGTTGCTTGTGAGTCCAAAGTTACATCTTTATGGCTTTGGGACACAGGCACAATCAATGCGTGCGTTGCAAAATCTTCGAGTAAAAAGTGAGGTCTGCAGATGCTGGAGATCAGAGCTGAAAAGGTGTTGCTGGTTAAAGCACAGCAGGTTAGGCA